>NC_043710.1:36888041-36917710 GCF_006229205.1 Suricata suricatta
TTCCTGTGGTTCATTTCAAGTTTCATAGCATTGTGATCTGAAAGTGTGCATGGTATGATCTCTATTCGTTTATACTTATGGAGAGCTGCTTTATGTCCCAGTATGTGGTCTATCTTGGAGAATGTGCCATGTGCACTTGAAAAGAAGGTGAATTTCCTATCTTTAGGATGCAGAGTTCTAAATATATGTATCAGTTCCATCTGTTCCAATGTGTCGTTCAGGTCCATTGTTTCCTTGGTGATTTTCTGTCTGGTTGATCTATACATTGCTGTCAGTGGAGTATTAAAGTCCCCTGCAATTAGCACATTTTTGTCAATAAGATTGTTTCTTTCTGTTAATAATTGTTTTATGTATTTGGGTGCTCCCAAGTTAGGCACATAGATATTTATAATTGTTAGCTCTTCCTGCTGGAGAATTATATAATGTCCTTCTTCATCTTTTCTTACTGCCTTTACTTCAAAGTCCAGTTTGTCTGATATAAGTATGGCTACTCTGGCTTTTTTTTTTTTTTTTTTTTTGGCTTCCAGTCGCATGATAGATATTTCTCCATCCCTTTACTTTCAATCTGAAGGTGTCTTCAGGTCTAAAATGAGTTCCTTGTAGACTGCAAATAGATGGATTTTGTTTTCTGCTACCCTGAGTCATTTGGTTGGAACTTTCAGCCCATTTATATTCAGTGTAATTATTGAGAAATGTGGGTTTAGAATCATTGTGTTCTCCATAGAATTCATCTTTGTATTGATGTCTCTGGTACCTTGTATTCTTTGCAACATTTCCCTTATAGAGTCCCTCTTAGGATTTCTTGTAGGGCTGGTTTAGTGGTGATGAATTCTCTCAATTTTTGTTTATTTGGGAACACCTATATCTTTCCTTCTATTTTGAATGACAGGCTTGCTGGATAAAGGAATCTTGGCTGTGTGTTTTTTCTGTTCATCACATTGAAGATTTCCTGCCATTCCCTTCTGGTCTGCCAAGTTTCTTTAGATAGGTCTGTAACCACTCTGACAGGTTCCCCTTTTTATGTTAGGGGAACATAACTGCTTTTAGAATTCTGTCTTTATATTTTGCCAGTTTCACTATGATATGTCATGCTGAACATCGATTCAAATTATGTCTTAAGGGAGTTCTTTGTGCCTCTTGAATTTGAATGTCTATATCTTTCCCCAGATTCGGGAAATTCTCAGTTATAATTTGGTCTAGTACCTCTTCAGGTCCTCTCTATCTTTCTTCCTCTTAAAGAATTTCTATGATACGGATGTTGTTCCATTTGATTGTATCACTCAGGTCTCGAATTCTCCTTTCCTGCTCTTGGATCTATTTTCCTCTTTTTTTCTCAGCTTCCTCTTTTGCTATAACTGTGTCTTCCAATTCACCTATTTTCCTTGCCTATTCAATTCGTGAGGTGGCCACCTCCATTTTATCATTAACCTCATTTATAGCCTTGATTTTAACTTATCACAGCTATTTTGAAAGTCCCTAGTCATTGTATCAATAGCATTTCTGATGCTTTTCTCAAGCCCAGTGATTAATTTTATGACAATTGTTCTAAATTCTTGTTCACTTATGTTGCTTAGATTGGTTTTGAGCAGTTCTGTGGTTGTGACTTCTTCCTGGAGTTTCTTTAGGGGAGGGTTCTTTCATTTTGTCATTTTAGCTAGCTTTCTGTCTCTTGTCAGTTTTAAAAGCTCATTGCACACTGTGCACCTATTAGTATTGCTCTGTTAAAGGAGGCTTATTGACTGCCCAGGGCCTCTCATTTCAGGAAATGTTCTTTTAATAATGTCTCTCAGTTTCTCTCGTTGTGCCTTTGATTATTTTATTTCCCTACTCAGTGATATTTGGGATTCTCCGTCACGCATTATTTGGCTTGTTTCTTGGGGTAGACCTGTAAAGGAAAACAGACAGACAAACACACAGGGATCAAAAGCATGCAAACGCCCAGACAAATCAAACAAACAAACAAATTAAGAGGATGAAAGGAAGAAAAGAAATGAAAGGGAGAGGAAAGAGAAGAAAAGAAAAGAAGAGAAGAAAAAAATAAAGGGGGCAGAGACAACAAAGGACAGTGGACAGTTTAAAAGCATATAGCCAGTCAAGGGGAGAGATAAGGATCAGTAAGGGAGAATATATCTGGATGGCAAGAGAAAAGAAAAAAAGAGGGAGAAAGGAAAAAGGAAAATAAAGAGTAAAAATTAAAAAATTTAAAAGAGTAAAAAAGGTAATAATAAAAAATAAATTAAGAAAAAAAGCAGCAGCTCCTCCTAGCGGATAGGTGCGGCTTGGTGTAGGTAGGTCTTGGGGGCTGCTCTAGGAGGCCTTGCTTTGGTGGTTGCAGAGTGAAGAATGGTGGGTCCCAAACTCCACTGGAACTAAGCGCTGCAAGCCACTCTTATGAGTCCAATCTCCTGTGTCGCAGCTGAGCCAAGCTGTATTTTCCAGGCCCCCTCACTTCAAAATCCTAGTCCATGCACTTTTATGCTACCAAAGATGAGAGATACTTGCTTTGGCGGCTGGCTTCTTAGCTGGGATCTCCTAGGGGGAGGGAGCAGTTTCCCTTATCGCCAGCTAGATTTGTGCCGCACGGCTGCTTGAGGCTCAGTGTGCTGCTGGAGGCAAGATGCGTGCCCCCACAGCCACCACTGCTGCTGCCATCTCTGCTGCCACCACCACCGCCAACTCCCCACCGGGATCATGCAGGGGTAGGGACTGTTTGTCCTTTTGCCACTGGATTCATGCTACTCAGCGGTTATATATGGAGTGAGATTTATTCTCTCTGTCCTGGGTTAAAAGTTCTTTATCTCTTCTCTAGAGACAGTACTATGAGCATATTAAGTTTCTCTTTCTTTTCCCTTTGTCACTCAGAGGCTCCGTGTGCTTTCCCTATGTTGGGCTGGGGCTCCCACCTCCCATGCCCTTCTCGGGCTGGCCTGTTTTCCAATCTCCCTAGTTCTCACTCACTCACTCAGGCATCTTTGAAGTTGTTTTCTTTCTGGAGTCTGTATTTTCTCCTTATACTCTTGCAGATGAGAGTAATGTCCTTCTCAGTTCAATAGATGAGGCGGACGAAGTTGACAGAGCTCCTTTCCTCTCCGCCATCTTGGCTCCTCTCTGTTTATTTATTTTGAGATAGAGAATTAGAGAGAAAGCAAGCAGGAGAGGTGCAGAGAGAGAGTGAGAGAATCCCCAGTAGGCTCCACACTGTCAGTGCAGAGCCCCACATGGGGCTTGAACTTTTGAGCCAAAATAGAGTCTTAACTGACTAAGCCATGCAGGCACCCCAAACACGGCAGTTTTAAAAACGGAAATATGTGTTTTATATATTTGGTGATATATATGTCTTATAAACCATCGTGTTCCCTTTCATAGGTATGTGTATAGCTGGAATATAGAGTTTAAAGGAGAAAGGAGGAAGCAGTGAAAATGAAGGGATAGGTGGGCCCATATCAGGAGATATTATACTATGATCAAGATTTCAGTATGGCATTCAATTCATGGTGTTTCATGAAAAGCCTTCAAATTTTAGGTGTTAAATATTTTATTTTATTTTATTCCAAATTTTATTTATCTACTTCTGAAGAGAGAGAGAGAGAGGCAGAGGAAAAGGGAGACAGAGATCCCAAGGAGACTCCATGCTGTGAGGACACAGCCCAATGTGAACCCGCAAACCATGAGATCATGACCTGAGCCAAAATCAAGAGTTGGATGCTTCACTGACTGAGCCACCCATGTACCCCTAAATATTTTAACGTATACTATCTTATTTGATCCTCACAACTTCCCTTTAAGGATGGTAGTGTGCACAATAGTATAATACATTGTCATAGAAAGGAAAAATTATATGTCCCAAAAACATGTGACCTCCCTGATCTAGTCATAGTCACACAACTGATAAATGTTAACACTGGGTGTCTACCTTAAGTCTCCATATTTAAGAGCCACTATTTATCTACTGTCTCATATTACATTGTTCTCCCTAAGTCTGATATAGGTTTGGGGAGATCCCTCTGACTTCAGGGGAATGAAAGAGGACAATTTTTTCTGAATTCCTTATATGTCACTAATTCCCAAAAAGCAATTGTTACAACTCTCTTACTCAAATTAGGCATCCTGTTCTGATAAGAATGGGAAGACAGACTTAAATTCAAAGGATCTATTGTCCCATCTCGTTTCCTGTGCCACTTTTGGTTATATTCTGTATGATTCCTCTTTTATTCCAATAGTTCCCATTGGACTATTAGGAGTAATCACCACACCAATTATTCCTGATTATCTAAGCACTGTTTCCTTCACTTCTCTTGCCAGAGCAGAATTACTTAATCTCTCGGGGCCCACAACAGTAGTCACATTTAGTAATGTATTATCAGAAGGTCACTGGTTATTTGCAAATTCAATCAGACCTACTTATAAAGGAGTAGGAGCTGTTGAAGGCAATGGCCTTCACATTTTTTGACCATGATCTATAGTAAGAAACTATCTTAAATCATAATCTAGTACACACATGTAATAAGATAGCAGTAGAAATTGAAGAACAAATTTTTAAAATAGTGTTGAGTGCTTTCTATGTGTTAGGCACTGGCCTATGTGAGGTAGTCAGTATTATTAACTGTAATTTACAGGTAAGTAACCTGAGGCATGGGGAGGTAAAGTAAGTTATACAAGGTCTTGTAGTTGGTAAATGGCAGATCCATGATCAGAACTCAAGTGATCTGGCTCCAGATTCCCAGACATTGTATGATGTTCACACACACACACACACACACACACACACATTTTATAGAGCAGCACTTATAATACCTCACTGTGTATAATGTACTTGGATATTTTCTATTTTGCATTGTTTAGTGCAAGCTGAGACTCACAAAAGTAATTTCATAACCACTTGGGTCCTTGTGTGATGCATAGCAGTGAAGAGTGCCTCTGGAATTGCACGGTACAGTGTAGTGACCCTGATGCCAAGGCCTTGAAACCTGTGTTTGGATAGCCCTGTCCAAGTGTTCAAGACCTTCAGCTTCAAGATCAGATCTCACTTATACTACCAATTTAGCTGTGTCTTAACTCTGTGATCTTAAGCTGCAACTTTTTTATAAATGTTTACAACTTTTTTAGTGCTTATTTTTTATTATTTATTTTTGAGAGAGAGAGAGAGAGAGAGAGAGAGAGAGAGAGAGAGAGAGAGAGACAGAGTGCAAGTGGGATAGGGGCAGAGAGAGAGAGGGAGAGAATCCAAAGCAGGCTCCAGGCTCCCAGCTGTCAGCACAGAGCCGGATAATGGGCTCAAACTCATGAACCGTGATATCATGACCTGAGACCAAAACAAGTGTCAGATGCCTAACTGACTGAGCCACCAGGTGTCCCTAAGCTGCAACTTTTATGACTATATATCCCATAGGTTTAGTAAGAGAATTAATCATGTAACTAGTTACTTCATTTAATTAAATTCCTTCATCTAATTAAAAACCTAGCAGAAAATCTCAGCTATGTTTATTTTCAAAATTGAAGTGGATGCTATTTTTTTAATGATGATTTTTGCCATGGTCTTGAATTAATTAAATCCAACAGAGAATTTTGAAATTAGACTAGGTTGAAGATTGAAGGGGCTACCTCAGGGTCTACACCAACAGGTTTGAAGCAAAAACTATAGGCACAGGGAGAGGCTGATTTTACTGGGGATTCATGAATTACATAAGGTTGGATTTGAACTAGAGACCCTGATGATACCAGTAAGTGAGGGATGAACCGGAACTAGCCCTATGCCCACCAGCATCCGTAGCCATTAGTTAGACTCCATGCAAGCCAAGCCATGTGGTATCCTGAGGTGTAATGCCCCACTCAATGTCAGCTCCACTGGCAGAAGAATGAACTTTACTGATGAGAAAATGCTAAGAGTTATGAGCTCTGCTTAGACTTGATCTTGTGATCTAAGCATGAGCTTAACCACTATTTAGTGGATGAGCCTGGACAAGTCTTTTAGCAAAACTCAGATGCCATTTTCTTGTATGTAAAATAAGATTTGTCTAAACTCCACAGGGTTTCTGTGGGAATTTGTAGGTAATAATTATTACAGACAAGGAAACTGACATGGTAAATCGTTAGTTAATTTTCCAAGAATGGAGAGCTAGTAAGATCACAGCTCCTTTATTTTGGAAATGTTTACTGAATACCTGTTATGTTTAAGGCACAGTGTTTTTAAAGGATGGAGCATAACGCCAGACAAATAGTAGTCACAGTATAGTTTCTTCTCTTTCCTTTATTTGCCACAAGCCTCTCACTACAACTAGGAACAGACCCTAGTGGTAGATTTCTCAGTGCTCTAGACTGCATTTGTATGAGAAAGTGCTGGAGGCCTTCAATTGGAGGGGATTTTCCCAAGTCATCGTGACCTTTAGTAAAACAAAACAAAACAAAACAAAACAAAATAAAAACAAGGGGAATGGTGGTTCAATGTGGATTTCATCTAAAACAATGCTGCAGCATTGTCCTAAAATGACTGTCAGAATTTTTTCATTAAACCAGATGGAAAATTTTTATAATTTAAGTAGCTCCCACTTAAGGGTGTCTTTTCCCTTTTTTAAAACTGTATTTCTTTAAACAAAGGGTGATGCAGCCTGTGAAGATTAAACTTTCACAAAATGTTATGAAAGAGAATGTTCACCACATCAGCTTTTATAAAGCAAAAGGATTGGAATAATTTGTATGTACAACAATAAGAGATTAATTAAATAATGGGATGTGTTACTACGCTTCTTGTACTTTCAAGATAATAAGTAAATATTCATCAAATGAATACATACATATTTATAGATATATAAAAGATAGTCCTCATGTCTGAATTTTTTTTTTAAATTCTCAGGTTAATTAACATATAGTGAAGTCTGGACTTCAGGAGTTGAAACCGGTGATTCATCTTTTACATATAACACCCAGTGCTCATCTCAAAAGTGCCCTCCTCAACGCCTATCACTCATTTTCTCCCTCTCCCCAACCTCCACCCCATCTTATGGTTTGCCTCCCACCCAGTTTTTATCTTATTTTTCCTTCCCTTCCTGTATGATCATCTGTTAAATTTCTCAAATTCCACATAGGAGTGAGATCGTATGATATCTGTGTTTCTCTGCCTGACTTATTTCGCTTAGCATAATACCCTCCAGTTCCATCCACATTGTTGCAAATGACAAGATTTCATTCTTTTTCATCGCTGAGTAGTATTCCATTGTAGATATAAACCACATCTTCTTAATCCATTCATCAGTTGATGGACATCTGAGCTCTTTCCATACTTTGGCTTTTCTTGATAGTGCTGATACAAACATTGGGGTGCATGTGCCTCTTTGAATCAGCACTCCTGTATTCTTTGGATATATTCCTAGTAGTGCAATTGCTGGGTCATAGGGTAATTCTATTTTTAAGTTCTTGAGGAATCTCCATACTGTTTTCCAGAGTGACTGCAGTGCTGTCAGTGACAAATTAGACATTATCAGGCTAGTACAGATATGAGTCAATTATAGCCAGAAACAAATATAATGCTACTGATCAAGGGAAATACAGGGATTCTGCAATGGTATACATAAATGGACTTGGGACATAAAAGTGCTTTCATAGTAAGGTAATTTCAGCTAGACTGCCATGGTGAAAAGTGGGGTGGGGGGTGTAGGAAGAATGCCCTGGACCAACAGAACAGTGCAAAAGGGCTCCTTTTTGTCCACATCCTCTCCAACATTTGTTGTTGTCTGAGTTGTTAATTTAAACCATTCTGATTAGGGGTGCCTGGGTGGCTCAGTCGGTTGAGCATCCAGCTTTGGCTCATGATCTCACAGTTCGTGGGTTCGAACCCCGTGTGGGGCTCTGTGCTGACAGCCAGCCCAGAGCCTCGAGCCTACTTCGGATTCTGTGTCTCCCTCTCTCTCTGACCCTCCCCTGTTCATGCTGTCTCTCTCTGTCTCTCAAAAATAAATAAAAAATCATAAAATTTTTTAAACCACTCTGATCAGTATGAAGTGGTATCTCATTGTGGTTTTGATTTGTATTTTCCTGATGATGAGTGATGTGGAGCATCTTTTCATGTGTCTGCTTGCCATCTGGATCTTTTTTGGAAAAGTATCTATTCATGTCTTCTGCCCATTTCTTCACTGGATTGTTTGTTTTTCAGGTGTTGAGCTTGGTAAGTTCTTTATAGATTTTTGCTAGTAAATCTTTATCTTATATGTCATTTGCAAATATCTTATTTTTACAAGAAAATGTGAAATTATCTAAAATTGAATATATTATGTATTAAATACATTACATAACATGTATGCAATATAATAATATATGGGCATGTATAGGTGTACGTGGTAGGATAATGGATGTTTTCTATATCTTTTTTTGGACTCTTCAGAGTTTAAACAATGAATTTTATGTGGGATATAAAAAAAGTAGCATTTTTTTAAAAAGAAGGAATACTTAGAAAAACCCATTAGCCCACCAAAAGTCTTGGCAATTTAGCTGTTCTAGCTTAGTTACTGTTCTAGCTTACACAAATGTTTTCAGCTTAAGTCATCAAATACTCTAAATGCCTACTAGGAAATAAACTAGGTAATGTTTCTTTAGCAATGAATAAATGAGGACCTCTGACTTTGAGAAACTTAAGAGCTAATGAAAGAGATATAATGATATATATAGAGAGAATTTAACCCAAGATTCTGTGCAAACACAGAAGAAGCCCAGGGAAGGCATGAAACAGGCTAATGCTGGAGTTGAGTCCTGAATAATCATAAATAACCCAGTGAAAATAAGTGGAAAAACATGTTGCAACAAAAAGGCATTTAAAATGTAATCCTGGATATATACAACCATCCCAAGACAGGAGTGTGGTTCAGGAAACCAAATAAAACTTTGTGAGAGTGTTAACTCATTAGTGATTTATTCCAATTGAATGTGAGGTGTCAGGATTAACCACAGAAGCTCAGTGGGCTAACTGGGAAGGTGGATGGGGTGTTGTCATCACGGGGCTAGATCATCCTAGATAGATGTCACACAAGAACATTAGATCCTGATGCCACCCTGCTGTCCCTGCCCAGCTGTTTCCTGAGGGGTACATAGTCACCAGTGGTTGGATGTGTAATTGTAACCCCCATTTCACATGCCTGAGGATGACTCTACCGAGTTATGTGCACGCAGAAAGACACTATGCAGCTTTGACTTGTACTGCTTTCACCCCAACACATAGAAGAGTGTCTTTCACAGAGTAGGTTCTATGCAGAATAGTAAATATTTGTTAAATAATGGACAAGTGAACAAATGTATTGAAAATATGAAACTAAACAATAATAACTGACAGAATATCAGCCACAATGTTTCTCAATGGAATGGAATAGTCGTTCCAACAAATAATAATACATGCTGGCTAAGCAAGAATCAAAGAGGGAGGGAGGGAGGGAGGGAGAGAGAGAAAGAGAGAGAGAGAGAGAGAGAGAGAGAGAGAGAGAGAGAGAGAGAGAGAGAGAGAGAGAAGGAGGGAGGGAAAGACCATTTTAACCAGTTTTTAGGTGAAAAAAAAGAGGGCTTCAACAGAGTTCAAGGTATTTTTTATTGTAAGAAATTTTGAAAACATAACATACATTATACAGTGTTTTCCAAACGTATTAAACCAATCCTCCCTAATTTTAAAGAGAAGATTAATGAGATACTGATCTACAGAACATAAATACTGAATTGATGGATTTGTTCTCTGAATGAGTGCTTCTCATGTGTAATTGTGCATACAATTCAACTAAAGGTTTTGTTAAAATGAAGATTCTGGTTAAGTAGGTCTGGTAAGAGACCTGTGATCCTGCATGTCTAACAAGCTCCTTGGTGACGCTGATGTCATTATGTTCAAGAAATCAATTGGTCCTCTGATTAGGCTGAGGAAAAGTGGAGAATCAAGCATCTATCCTAGGGTTTTGACCTGACCAGTTGGGTAATGTTGGTGCCATTTACTGAGATGGAAAATCCTAATTGAGGAATCAATGTCAGGACAAAAATTGATTTTTGCTTTAAACACACTGAGTTTGAGTATCAGGTACTCAAGGGAGACTTTGTGATGATGCCTGGACTTACTGCTCTGTGAGCCTAGGCCTGGAGGTATGAATTCAAGAGTCAGTGGCATTGAGATAATAATATATTATGGAGCTGATGGATATTATGTAAGAATAGAGTATAAATCAAGAGGAGGTTTGAAAATTAGGAATTGACTTTTCAGGGTGAAAGGAAGAGGTGGTGGCAATGAAGAATAAATAAGATAATTGAAGTAGAGAGAAAACCAGGGTATGAAGGTCCTGAATTATAGAAACGAAAGCATTTTAAATAAAGAGTGATCACTGTGAGAAGTATTGTCAAAGACAAATGATCATTGAATTTGGCACAACTGAAAATATTGGTGATTGTATCAGTTATCTATTGCTGCATAACAAAGTACCCTAAAATCTAGTAGCTTAAAACAATAAGCATTTATTATTTTTACATGGTTCTGGGGCTCAGGATTCTAACAGCTCACCTGGGTGGTCTGGCTTAGGGCCTCTCATGAAGTTGCATTTAGATATTGGCTGGGACCCTAGTTCTCTGAATGTCCTATGCAGAGGATCTAATATCATTGTCACATGGACATTGGCAGGCCTTAGATTCTCACTACCTGTTGGCTTGAGTCCTGAGTCCCTCACCATGTGGATAGCTTTCCATATAGGCGGCCTATTTGTCCTCCTGTGATAGCTGGGTCCTCTCAGAGTCCGTGAGAGAAACAGAGAACACACATGGCCAACATGAAAGCTGCACCCTTTACAACCCAGTCTCAGAACTGATATACCATAACTTCTGCTATGTGTTATCAAAAGGACCAACAATGGGACAATACAGAAAGGGGCATAGACACTCCACAATAGTAGGATGTGGGAATCGTGGAGGACCACTTTGGAAGTTGGCTACCACAGTGACTTTTCCAGATCTATCCAGTGCCATGTTGGGGACTGAAGCCCAAAGAGGTCACAATGGAAAGAAAATAAAGGATGAGGAAGTAGACATAAATCCCTTATGATGCTTAACAGAAGAGGAGAGCAGACTATTTGGGCAGTAGCTGAAAGAAGATGCAAAAACGAAAAATATTTTGTTTTCCTCTTTAGCATCTTCAGTGGGATTAATCCAGTTGTGCTGTTTTGGAGACTTGAAGTAGGAGGAACAAAATATATGCTTCAGAGAGTACTGAACTAGTTGTCCGCAAAGATGGGTTCTTTTTTTTAATGTTTATTTTTGAGAAAGAGAGAGAGAGAGACAGACAGACAATCACAGTGTGAGCAGGGGAGGGGCAGAGAGAGAGGGAGACAGAATCCGAAACAAACTCCGGGGTCTGAGCTGTTGGCACAGAGTCTGATGCTGGGCTCAAAGCCATGAACTATGAGATTATGACCTGAGCCAAAGTCAACACTTAACCAACTGAGCCACTCAAGTGCCCCTGTTCTGGAGAACGTTCCATGTGCACTGGAGAAGAATGTGTATTTTGCTGCTTTAGGATGAAATGTTCTGAATATGTTTGTTAAGTCCATCTGTTCCAGAGTGTCATTCAAAGCCATTGTTTCCTGGCTGATTTTTTGATTAGTTGATCTGTCCATTGCTGTGAGTGGAGTGTTGAAGACCCCCCTACTATTATGGTATTATTATCAATGAGTTTATGTTTGTGATTAATTGATTTATATATTTGGGTGCCTTTACATTTGAGGCATTAATGTTTACAATTGATAGGTCCTCTTGGAGGATAGACCCCTTAATTATGATATAATGCCCTTCTTCATCTTTTGTTACAGTCTTTATTTTAAAGTCTAGATTGTCTGATATAAGTATGGCTACTTTGGCTTCCTTTTGTTGACCATTACCTTGACAGATGGTTCTCCATCCCCTTACTTTCGATCTGAAGGTGTCTTTAGGTCTATAGTGTGTCTCTTGTAAATAGCATATAGATGGATGTTGTTTTCTTATCCACTCTATTATCCCAGGTCTTTTGATTGGAGCATTTAGTCCATTGATGGTTAGAATGAGTACTGAAAGATATGAATTTATTGCCATTATATTGCATGTAGAGTTGGAATTTCTGTTGGTTTTCTCTGATCCTTTCTAGTAGTTGTTCCTTTTGGTCTTTTTTTTTTTTTTTCAATCTTTTGTCCCCTGAGAGAATCCCCTTAAAATGTATTGCTCAGTAGTCATGAGTTAAATTTTGTTGTCTGGGAAACTTTTAATCTCTCCTATTTTGAGTGATAGCCTAGCTGGATAAAGAATTGATGGCTAAATATTTTTTTCAGTTAAGCACTGAGTATATCCTACCACTCCTTTCCTAGTCTGCCAATTTAATGTGGATAGGTCTGCTGCAAACCTGAGCTGTCTTCCTTTGTAGGTTAAGAACTGTTTTTCCCTTGCTGCTTTCATGATTCTTTCCTTGCTTAAGGATTTTGTGAATTTGACTATGATATGCCTTGTTGATGATCAGTTTTTGTTGAAGCTAATGGGAGTCCTCTGTGCTTCCTAGATTTTGATGTCTGTGTCTTTCCCCAGGTTAGGAACATTTTCTGCTATCATTTGCTCACATAACCCTTCTACCCCTTTTTCTCTCTTTATCTTCTGGAATCCCTATGATTCTGCTGTTGTTCCTTTTTAATGAGTCACTGAGTTCTCTAATTGTTAAATCATTCTTTTTTACTTAGTCTCCCTCTTTTTTTCTGCTTCATTATTCTCCATAAGTTGGTCCTCTACATTACTACTCACTGCTCTGCCTCCCCCATCCTTGCTGCCATGGCATCCATTTGAGATTGCAGCTCAGTTATAGCATTTTTTATTTCATCTTGAGTAGGTTTTACTTCTTTTATCTCCTCAGAGAGGGTTTCTAATTTATTTTCGACCCCCCGCTAGTATTCTTATTATTGTAATTCTAAATTCTGGTTCAGAAATCTTGCTTATAGCTGTGTTGATTAAGTCCCTGGCTGTTGTTTCTTTCTGCTCTTTCTTTTGGGGTGAATTCCTTAGTTTTGTAAATTTGAGGGAAGAAAAGGAATTAATGGGGTGAAAAAATGAAACTAAATAAACGAAAATTAAAAAGTTATAAAACACACACACACACACACACACACACACACACACACACACACACACAAGAGCCAAATAAATGATGCTTGATCCTAGGTGTGTTTTGGTCTAGTTGTTGAAAGGAGCCTGCTAGATTAGAGAAAAAAAGGGGAAGAAATAAAAATGTTTGAAAATTTGAAAAACTGATATGATGAAATAAAATAAAATGAAATGAGAGAAATAAAATAGAATTTGAAAAATCTCAAAAAAGTAAAAATACAGCAGAAAAAAATTAAAAATATTTTAATAATAATTGAAAATAAAAATAAATTTTTTTCTGTATTGAATAGATGGATCAGTGAACAAACCGAAATACGATTGAAATTATATTATTTTCTCCTAGAAGTCAACCTATGAAGCACTTTACAGTCCTTAAACTAAGCAGGTGGGGAGAAGCGTGGTATTCCTGAAGAGGGAGGTTGGCCCAGTTGTGCAGGCCTTAGTGTAATGGCTCCATTCACCACTAGGTGGCGCTGCTTAGTTTATTGGGGTGGATTACTCCTGCGCTTGTAGGTGTGTTTGCGCTGCGGGAACGGTGAAAATGGCGTCACCCAAGTCCTCAGTCTTCTGTCAGAATTCTGTTCTCCCTGGTCAGCAATGGCGTACTGGTCCTTTGTCTCCGCCTTCTGTCCACTCCCGTCTTTTACACTGTTTGTGACCAAGTCAGGTTGCCAGGCGGCATGTCCCTGAGTTTTATTTCAGATGTGGCTGTTTTTCCCTCCCCCTTTCTTCTCCGGGGCTGCGCTCTGAGCTGTTCGCATCCTCTGCAGGAGGGTCTCACCAAGCAGTGGCCAGGTGTGGGCCGCACCCAGGAATGTTTGCAGGACCCTGCTGCTGCAGATGCGCAGAGACTGCGGCTGGGTGCCAGCCCATCCCAGAAAATGCTCATGTGATCCTGTGGCAGCAGCGTTTCAGGGATTATGGACAATCTCAGCCCACATGTGGCATCAGGGTTCATCCTTAACAACCTTGTTCCAGCACCAGCGAATGTGGTCGTTCTCCAGGGTCCACTGGGACTTTTGCCTGTGGGGAGTCCTCCCAGCAGGGGAACCACGGACTCCCAGTGTGTTCCGAGGACCCACGGACTTCACTCTGCTTCTTCAGATTGGCCATTCTCACCAGATCACCAACAGGTAGGTTGCTGGAGAGTTTCAGACTCTATGCTCCCCCTGTTTATAAAGTTAATGGAATTTAAACTGTCTTCTTTCTCCCTCCTTAGTTCAGTCCCTGCGGTGATTTCCACTTTTCCACTTTCTCTCCATATGCTTTTTGGGGGGGGTGTGCTTTTCCCGTACTCCCCCCACCCCACCACCATCTCGATCCTCTCTCCGCAAGCAAAAACAACTCCCTGCCCTTCGCAACTTTTCTCTCCCTCAGTTCACCTTTTTGTGCCATGTACCTGCTAAGTTCTGTGGTTCAGGTTGTACAGATGGTTGTGTTAATACTCAAATCAGTTTTCTAGGTGTGCTGGATGGTGTAGTGTTGATCCGGCTGTGTTTCATGGGCATGAGACCAAAAAAAATCCCCAAAACAAAAAACTTCCATACTCCTGTTACTTTGGCTCCTCCCCCTATGATTCTGGTAATTTTAATAGAAAAAAATTCAGAGCCTTCATGGCTTTATTTCCAAAATACAGCTAAAGAACATGATTTATGGGGGCACTGACCAAAGGCTCTGTAGTTTGTTTTCCCCTCACAGTCATTGCTGGAACACATTTGACTCATCTGAGAAACTTTTGAAAAAATTCCCTTTTGTGGGATTCACCTGCAGAGGTTCTGATTGAATGTATCTGGGATGGCCTGTGTTCCGCGGGATTTTCTTAAAGTACCTCACGTGTTTCTAATTTGCAGTCAGGACAAGAACCCCTGGTCTAAATTATGTGTTATCTACCTCTGTTCGGAGCTGGATCCTCAGACTCTCACTCTTGCCACAGCGTCTCGCTCAACCTCATATTCTCTGTGGGAAATTTTAAGTGGTTTAATGTGTTCCTAATTGGCACGATGGCTGCTAGCCTACTCTGAGAGGCATTACGGGAAACAGTTCTTTTAAACTTATTCTATATTTAGGAAAAAAGCTTTTGCTTATTACTTTACAGGGTATTCCATCTTTTAAAAACTGGGAGAAAGTGTGTTCTTTTGAAACCATGTAAGAGTTGCTTTTCTGAAGTCACTGGTTCATTTTCTAGATTTGGCCACTCTGAACTCTGTGGACAATAATGTTTCTCTGTGCCCATTGGTTGCTAGAAAGTTGAAGACAACTTTGCTCCCTGCCTAATGCAAGAAGCAAACCATTACTGTATTAAATTGTTTCCATCCCACCTAAAATTTTCCAACCTCCATTTTCCTCTCAACTGAAAGTTCCTGTATCTACTAAAATGTGTTATTTTATCCGTCTTAAATCGTTCTGAGAACAAGGTAGGCTATGTTGACTATGTTGAAGCCTATTGATAAACTAAAAGTAGTCTTCATTGAAGGTCCTGTTCTTTAGGTTATAAGCTAAGATATCTAATTCGATGCTCTTCTTTTCATGGAAATAAGATGATCTGTCCTCCAGTTTCAGAAAGACATTTGGATGGCTTCCATGTTTTTAAATCCTCCAGTCTCTAATCACTTTGAAAGCAAAAGTATACCAGATTTGTACAAGAAAGGGAAATCATGCAACCCAGAGATGGTCTATGAGAAACCATCAGACCCTTTCCTAGCCATGTCTTTCTTCTGTGCGTCTTTGCTATGGACGTTTCCACTTTTGAAAGTGTGTTTTACATGTTGAAAAGGACAGAATGTTTTCGGCAAGAAATAAGCCTCGTACAGATATAAATCTCTCTCTCTCCGTCTCTCTCTTCAGGAACACTTAATACATCTGCTGTCTCTTTCTGCCCAGGGGAGTTTTCTCTCAGGTGAATTTTAAAATGTAGTCCTAGTCCAATTCCGTCAGACTATCTGGAAGGAAGACCTTAGGTTACGTTTGTTCCATATTAATGTGAAGAAATAACTGGCTCACCACCGGGGTTCCAAGCCGAGTAGCCAACATGGGAACATTGAGCTGCTTTCCGATAATTTAATTAGCAAGCATAGCAGGTGTCTCTGTGTGTTTGGTGGTGGGGTGCGGTTAGTGGAGGACTAGACCAGCATTTTCAATATCCTATTAGCTCTTTAATTCATGTCACTGAACTGACCAACAGTCCCAATGTAAGCAAAATGACACTGTATTCCAGGAAGCAGTAACATGTTTATGTAACATGTGTCTGAGTTATGCTGAGTTAAATCTAGGAGTTGTGAGAAAAGCAACACAGCCTTATACCTTAGAAATCTTCCAGAATTAGGAAAACAGAATTCTCATCTTGAATTCCATTTTGACTTTTTGGCAAAATAGAAGGCTGCCTGGCTGAGTAGTTGGGCTTAGTGAATGAGCAGGGAATTTCTTCCCATATCATCTAACTAGTACCTGCCAGGAAAGCTGTGTTCACCTTTTCTAATTGCCAGCCTTTCCTAGTTCCTCTCTGCTTTTGTTGCTCCCAGCTTTCCCCAGCTGTGTCAATTGCCGGATTCCAAGTGCTCTCTACCACTGTTCTATCTGGGGTATGATGAACGCCTAGAAGGGCTGCCAGGGTCTTCTGGGAAGAACCTGGCACTTTGAGGAGTTGCCAGATACAAGGAGGCAACCAAGAATCAAGGAGATGCTTAATTTAGATTTGTATCCTCTCTCTTGTTAATACCGATTAATTAGTGGCCACGTTTCCTCTCATATTGATATTAAAAGAACATTCACAAATTAATTTATTTTTTTTATATCTGTCCTGGTTGGAGGAAGGATTGTTCACGTCAAGTATGTTTTGTTAATCATTTCCCATTTGAAAGGCTATTTTCAACTTTGTTCAAATACCTAATATTTCCACACTTTATTGTGTGTTATTTAATTACTTCTAATTTCTCAAATTAAGTTTAAAATGGTACTGAAATGCCCAAGATTTTAATATCACCCCAAAACCAGAAACTGCCAGGGAGACAGAGGCACGCATGCAAAGGCAAAGGGCTTTATTACAGGTTCGAACTCGGACTCACAGACTTTTCCAACACAGTGGATCCATACTGTGAGCCCTGAGCAAGGGCTGAGTAGGGTTTTTATAGGGTTTGGGAAGGGGGAGTTACAAGAAATTGTGACATAGGTACAGTGACCCAATCATAATGGTACAACAGTATTGGCAGTAGCTCTAACCATACACACTGTTCAGAGCGTTCGTTACTTTTGGCGGGACACAATTACAACATTTAGGGTATCTTTGAAATTAACCAATTACAGAGCGAGTTCAGGGTCTTGTTTGGTGACTCTGGGGTTAACTTTAACACTAGATAACAGGGTCCTATATAAAGTTCCCATCTGCAGGCCTTACCTTTAGGAATGTGGGGAGAGGTAGCTGGGCTTTCCTGATTGGATACCGCATAGTGGTCTCTTTTGCCCCTGGTAATGTATAACCGCCTAATAGTTCCGAAGAGACTGACCTTAGACCTTTTAGCTTAGAGGGGGACCTCTATCATGGAGTCTGTTAGGTTCAGCCTTACAGTACAATTCTAATAGAAGTCTCACCAATGCTAATTCTACACATTTTTATATGCAGTGATCATTCCTACTGGGCACAATTCTCTTTTGGAAAAATGACCCAGGCAAAAATCAGTAAACATGGTAAGTTGATAAGCATCATTGATCTCATGATGCTATTTATTGGTCCTCTGTCCAAAAAAAGTATATTTCTATTTACAAAAAAAGGAAAAAAAGTAAAAGAACACTTACATGGAACTAAGTAGCTGAGTTTTGACTGCTTAAACAAAGACATACAATTCTATGTTCCCTTGACTGTAATCCATTTTAAATATAAATATTTTTCTATTTTTCTCATTTAATTTAAGGGACATTCAAGTATCAAGGTGCTGACCTCTTTTTCCAGATAGACACAGTAGTTGTGTGCTTATGGGAAGACTTTGCAATGAAGTGACACTAGAGTATATCCTGGATGAAAGAAAGCCAACCTTCCAGTGATCTGGTTAAAATGCATCCCAGTGGATAGTAACCCAGTATCACATAGGCTCTTATGTGGGGTGGTTTCCTCCTGTGAAGGTCAGAAGGAGAATTAGAGGTTTGTAGGTAAGGAGGTGATGGGTAGGAGACAACTATGGAAAGGGACAAGATACTAAGAAGAAGTAAAACCCATGGGATGAAGTTTGGATTTTATTCTAAGAGCCAAGGAAAGCCATTGGCAGGTAAAATTTTGTAAGAGATCCCCCAAATAAACTCTGTTATTTAGGGTCCCAACAGGAGGTAGAAATATTCAGTAAGCATACCATCACTGTTTAGTGCAGATGACAGTTTGATTAATTGGTACCACTGCATGCCATGCATTACCAGCATCCAGTTTGCCATTGGCAAGGTGTTCAACTCTGCATTCAAGCTCAAGGACATCTCCAGACCTATCTACAATCTCATCTTGGATAGTGTGGGTTTTGGTACTGATTTCTATAGCTACAAGAGGAGAAATAAATCGTACTCGCACTTTTAGTAGAAAGAATTCAGTTAGGATGGTGAACTACATATTCAGCTAACTAGGTGACTAAGAGGGTTAAAAAAAAGTTTATTCTAAGGTAATAAGCACAGGGCACAGTTACCCTGATTGCACTGAAGGACAAGAGCAAGAGGTTGGACTTATCAAAGCCTGAAGGAGGGGTCCTGGGAGGGGAAACTCAGAACTCTGAGGAGATTGTCCCTGGGTTGTGCTGGGAGCACTGGTTCTGTGAGCCTGCAATCCAGCTCTCTGTGGTGGGAAGGCCAGTATCTGCGGTGGAGTCTTCAGGGGGCTTCATGAGGCCATTGCTGAGACTGCAAACTGGATTCAGCTGTTCCTTTGGAAGCCATTGCTTCCATGCAGGTGAAGACGCATTGATGGTGTGCTGACCATAAGAACAGAAAACAGAAAAGAGAATAGTCAAGAAAGGAAGGGACAAGTTGCTGTCGATTCTTCTCACTCTTGAAAAGATGAGGTTTGCACAAAATATCCCCATCATGTAGAGCAAAGCCTAGAAGTTTCTGAAAGACAGAAACAGGTGACCTGTCCCAGGAATGTAAAGCAGGACAAATCAGTACAGCAAATGAGATACTCGCTATGGTCCCCTACTCCCTCAGCTGAGCACTAGACCTCTCACCCCAAATTAGTTGACTATCATACCTTTAAAATTTCTCTAAGAGGCTTTAGAGTTTCAGATTAACCAACTCCTACAGTTTAGGTGACTCTGCTTATGTTGAGCCTTCTCCCAGTCCTGGGGCACACAGGTCATCCAGACAGAGAAGGCCTGGATGGCTGCTGGTCTCAGAATGGCCCTAGGACAAACACAGGGCCTGTCCCTTCTCACTGCTCTCATTCTCCCTGCTCATCAGTTTATTAGATTAGAGCCATTGCACTGAGTGCTAATCAGAAAATGCTTGATTTAGCTTCAGGTGGTCATTTTAGGTAATTAGTTCAGGCATCTAACACCTGATTCCTCTTCATCATCAGAGGCAAAATTTCATGCTTATGGGTGCATCTATTATGATTAGCACAGCCCGCTCTGTCATTGTTCCACATTCAATATCATTACAGTCATCCTCACTATTTTGGGCCTAGATTGACTTTGTCCTGAGAGGTCCAGAGGCAAGTGTCCTTAATAAACTTCTCAGAAGTTCCTGGGAGCATTAAGCACATGCCAGTTATCAGCTCACAAATCTGGTCTTTCCATGTCCAGCTTTCTAGGAGAAAGGCAGATAGAGGAAGAAGCAAAGAGATCAGAATATAACATTTTCTAAAAAAACAAAACAAAACAATAAAAAAAAAACCCCAAAACTGAGAGGTAGGCATTATTTTCCAAAAGAAAAACATATATTAGCTTATCCTTAAAATTATCTTGAAAGGAAATATTGAGCCAGAAATTCAAGTCTAACTGGTCAAAATATTCATACCCTTTTCACCATGTCATGCCAACTACCCTCATGGTGGGGCAGGTGTGGGAGCATGGACTGCTATGGTAGATCACTCACATTGTAGATACTTGTTTTGGGTCTTACTTCTTTCATACTCATCAACTCTTTAGGGGAAATAAAAGTCCCGATGAAAGTCCTTGGCTATGTATGATGACTCAACATCCCGCATGTTTCCCTATATAAATTTTTTTCTTTTAAACCACAGCAAAGATTGCAGTGCAGATGACTTTCTTCTATGAGTTCTTTAAAACTGAGATGTTGCTAAAGTTTTAATTTGGAGGAGGCCTAATTGCAATCTGAATGTGTCTAGAGAAACATCTGGACCAACACTGAGTGTTTCCGTTGATTTTTCATGCTGCTCACAGGTAAAGTCTATATTCAATTTGCAAGCTTTCTCTCAGCTCTGTGCTGATAAGGAGTCCTGTGATTTAATCTTACAGGGTAAGCAAAAGGTCTTCACGCCACAGATTAGAAATACAGCTTCCTTAGAGAAATGGGGGACTCGAGAGAGAACCACCCTGAAATCTCTCTCTGCACAAGGCACTGGGGCATAGTGCCAAAACAGCAGCAAGATTGCGGAGGTAGCGCAGCCTAAAGCTTTCAGCAGGGTAGGGGTGGGGGTCGGGGTGGGGGAGGGGGTGTGGAGGTAGATAGAGTCAGGGGAGATGGACATGACAGCAAGCTTATCTTTTCAATGTTTTCAAAAGGAAATCATTAAAAATGAAGAAATCCATTAATAATAAGGCTTCATTTGGTTCATAGATTAGTTTTTGCACACATTTTCTTTGAGTCATTTTCAAAATCTCTCTGAATAATAGAGATGATTACAGTTAGATGCTTCACTCTGGAAAGTCACTCTTAAGGGCTAACTAGAAAAGCTCAAGTCCAGGAATCAAGAAACCCTGTTTTTTTGTGTGTGTTTTGTGAATATCCTTTTTATTTTATCTTTCTTTCTTAAAATATGTAATTTTATTGGATCTTCACAAAAATCCTAGAAAGTGGAGAAGGGAATATTATCCTTATTTAGAGATTAAAAACACAGAAATTCATAGGTTATGACTATAACAGAGATTAGGTGGCAAAGCTAGACTTTTGTTCAGAAGCCTTATCCCGTGCTTTTTCTTTATTAAGCTGCTTAAGGTGAAGACCATTCATCATCAAAGACATGGTTACATCAATAGCTACAAGGAACCAAGAGCTCACAGGGGAAAATATTATTAAGTACCCGTTTTATACAGACTCATTTAATCTTCACTAAAACCACATATAATGTTCCTTGGTTACAAGGTACAGGAATCTCAAGAAAACTAACTGAATGTAAGTAATAAAGTGGAACCTGAACCAGAAAGCCCTTCAAGTAGGTAACTTATCCTTACTATAGAGTGGTGGAAAGGATCAGAGTTTGGCATCAAATACACCTGGGTTTAGACCACAGGTCAAGTACTTATTCAATGTGTAGCAGTCTGAGGCAGATTATTTCACCAGCTTGAGCTTTCCTTTCCTCAGCTGTAAAATGAGCAAATGATAATGCATTGCTTTGTTTTATGTATCCTAGGTTAAAGCTAAAATCTGTTTCCCAACATCCTTTTCACTACATAGCTCCAGGTTATTTGGCCAAAAGAACTTACTTGGGATTAGGAAGATGAAGCGAAGCAGAAGTCATCACTTTTAGTACATCACCATGAACAGACATGGTCAAGGATGAGTGTGGAAATGTCTGGCAGTTTCAGCTTATCCTTTCTACCCTCCATTCCACATCTAACTTATTTTCCTAGTTGCTGGCCCTGATGACCAACGGAGGCTGCAGGCCTGTCCCCAGGTGCTTGGCTGTGACTCACAGAAGCAGAGCTGTGACACAGAGAGCAGAATCCCATAGAGCTACCGCTGCAGTCCTGTTTCAGTGGCCAGGTGTGCTTGGCTTCTTGCATTGATCTGAAAGATGTGTCCATCTGTACCAGTCCCCCAGGCTGACTGGCCAGTAATGGTTTCTCTGGTCTCCTCATACCCTTCTCTTTCAGGCTTTGACTTTCTCAGCTCCTCTCATAACTGGGTAGGGTATAGTTCATATAACAAATACCTTAATTCCTTAGTACTTACAATGGCTCTGTTTTCCTGTCTCTGCCTTGACTAAGTGAAAGATCTCTAAGGTTATCATCTAAAGGCTGAAAAATGCTGTATAACAAAACTTGGCAAGCAGTAAAGGCACAATAGCTGGGACTTGTGATTATTGTTATCAAAATATTGGATGAGCTTAAGCTCATGATGCTTTTCCTTCTCTTTATGCATCTGCTCTATTATGTTCCCTCTATCAAATGTCCTCTTTGTAACTTCACCTTGCATACAGGGATAGCTTTCCATTTATGTATTCCTCAATTTCTTTGATCAGTGTGTTATAATCTTCGCTGTACATTATCTTATGTGGAGTAAGTCATTATGAACTTACTCCACAGAACCTGTTTGGACAGCAACTAAAAAGCACTGAGAGTGAGATAAAGAATCACTCCAAAGAAACTCAAAAAACAAACATGCCCCCAAGAATTCCGGGACAAAGCCAATTGGATGTTGTAGCAATGGACATTGTTTGTTTTAATTAAGTGTATTTATTTATTTATTTTGAGCATGCAGAGGCAGGCAAAGGGTAGTGAGAGAGGGAGAGAGAGAATCCCAAGCAGGCTTCACACTGTCAGCACAGAGCCTGACACTGGGATCCATCCCATACCTGTGAGTCCATGACCTGAACTGACATCAAGAGTTGGGCCCTCAGCCAACTGAGCCACCCGGGCTCAGTGTTTTATTATTAAAAGCTTCTTTTTCACATATTAAAATAATCATATGGCTCTCCTCCCCCCACCAGTTTCTTCCTGTTAAAGTAGAGAATTCCACTGAGTGATTTTCAAATGTTAAACTAATATTGCATTCTTGGAATAAACCTCACTTTGATATAATGTGTTTGCCTTTTTATGTATGCTGGGATTTCATATGTTATTTTTTTATAGTTTATTACCAAGCTCATTTTCATATGACACCCAGTGCTCTTCCCCACAAGTGCCCTCCTCCATTACCAGCACCCCCTTTCCCTTCCCCCTCCCCCTTCAGCCCTCAGTTTGTTTTCAGTATTCAAGTCTCTCATGATTCACCTCCATCCCTCTCCCCAACTCTTTTCCTCCCCTTCCCTTCCCCATGGTCCTCTGTGGGTTTCTCCTGTTAGACTTATGAGTAAAAACCTATGGTATCTGTCCTTCTCTGCCTTATTTCGCTTAGCATGACTCCCTCAAGATCCATCCACTTTGCTATGAATGGCCAGGTTTCATTCTTTCTCATTGCCATGTAGTATTCCACTGTACATATATACCACATCTTCTTTATCCATTCATTAGTTGATGGACATTTAGGTTCTTTCCACAATTTGGCTATTGTTGAAAGTGCTGCTATGAACATTTCGGTCCATGTGCCCTTATGCCTCAGCACTTCTGTATCCCTTGGGTAAATCCCCATCAGCGTTATTGCTGGGTCATAGGGGAATTCTATTGATAGCTTCACTGATGTCTTCTATGCATTTTTCAAGCCCAGTGATTAATTTTATGACAGTTGTTCTAAATTCTTGCTCCATTATGTTGCTTATGTCTGTTTTTTAGTTGTCATTGTGACTTTTTCCTGGAATTTCTTTAGAGGAGAGTTCTTCCATTTCATCATTTTGGCCAGCTTTCTGTCTGTTGTTAGTTTTAAAAGCTTCTTATGCACTCTGTACCTGTTAGTATTGCTATATTAAAGGAGGCTCATTGACTGTCCAGGGCGTGTCCATTCGGGAAATGTTCTTTTAATGGTGTCTCTCGGTTTGTCTTATTGTGCCTTTGGTTATTTTATTTCCCTAATAGTAGTGATATTTGGGACTTTACACCATGTGTGCTTCGGCTTATTCCTTGACGTAGCCCTGAAAAGGAAAACAGACAAACACACAGGGAACAAAAGTACGCAAACACACAGACAAATCAAACCAACAAGCAAACCAAAAGGGAAATAAAAAAAAAGAAAATAGAAAAAGAAAAAAAGGTGGGGGGGGGGGACAAAAACAACAAAAGACAAAGGATAGTCTAAAAGTGTAAAACCAGTGGAGGGAAGAGATGTGAATGAGATAAGGGAAAATATATCTGAATAGCAAGAAACGATCTAATCACAACAATGCATCGATGTTGTTCTTTCCTGGGTTTCCTTGGGGAAAAGGAGAAAAAAAAAGAGGAAAATAAGGCAGCTCTCCAGTGTGGATGGGCGTGGTTTGGTGTAGGTAGGTCTTGCCTCCACTATTAGGGTCCTGGGGCTCTTCCTCAAGGTTCCACCTTTGTGGTGGTGGGGAGAAGAATGGTGGTGCCCTAATCCTTTCTTAAGCCAATTGTTGCAACCCACTCTTTTGGGTCAGATCTCCTTGTGCTGTGGTGGGCCAAGTTGTATTTTCCAAGCCCCGTCTTGTTTCCAAATCCTCATCCAAGCACTTTAAGGATACCGCTGGAGATGGGCGGCTTCCCAGCCGGAGATAAAGTAGAGGGAGTAAGGGATGGGGCGCAGAGCCCAAGGGGACCGCACCAGCTATAGGTCTCTCTCCCTTTGCCTTGCCATTAAAGATGGAATAATAAGATCCCGCTCCGTCCTGGGTCGAGGTTTTCCTCCTCTCTAGAGACTGCTCTTTGAGCATTTTCAGCCTCTCTTTCTCTTCCCCTCATCTCTCTGGGGCTCTGCGCACTCTCCGCAACTCTGCTTGCAGGGGGGCTCCCTCCCCTCCAAGCCTCCTATTCCAGGCCCATTTTTATCTTTCCCAGTTCGCACTCACTCACGCACCTATGAGGCTGTTTTCTTTGTGGACTCTGTGTCTTTTCCTTCCGCTCTTGTAGATCAGAGTATTGTGGCTTCAGTCCTTCTTAGTTTGATAGATGTGGGCGGGTGAAAATTACAAAGCTCCCTACTTCTCTGCCATCTTGCCTGTCCTTCATATGTAATTTTTAAAAGATGTTTCTGTTAATGTTATAACTTGTTGAGATGAATGCTTAGTGATTATTCATTTATTTTTCTTTTCTCATATTCATTTAAAGCTGTAAATTTCCCACTAGGTACTGCTTCATATCGATATATCGTATTTTCATTCTTCTATAATTATTTCAAACTATTTATAATTTTTTTGATCCCCACTTTCATCCATTAGTAATTTAGTAATGATTTTACTTGTAAAAATTTGGAGATTTTCTTCTTATTTTTCTATTATTAATTTCTAGTTTAATTTCACTATGGTAAGGCAATATATTCTGTGATATATTAATCCTTAATATTTCTTAAGGCTTCATTTACATCACATTTAGTCTATTTTGGTAAATAAATATTATTTATTACCAAATAAATAAATTATTAGTGATAAATATAATGACACCCTAAGTTTATAATGATAAATTTCAATAGAAATTTATGGGTGATTTCAAATAATTATACTCTTCAATTAGGTTACTAAGTAAGAGATCAGTAAAACATATTTATAACTATGCCCTACAAGATGAGAGTTCTATGCTATTAGGTAGAACAGGTCTCGTAATTCTAGCGAATTCTTTGCTGTGGGTGGCTGTCCTGGGCCTGTAGCAGTGTTCTAGGCTTTTATCCATTAGGTATGGTTAGCAGTCCTCTGAACCCCCATGTGACAATCAAAATTGTTTCTAGACTTTGACAAATGTCCCTGGAGGGGCAAAATCATTTCTTGTTGTGAACTGATCTATATAAAGGACTGTGCTCTTATAAAACCAGTGTACCTAGATAGATCTATTTTTATTATGTCTGAGTTTTAATGTGAGAGCATGACTGCATACCCAACAGTAATTACTGTTTCTGGCTGAAGACATCTACAGTAATACTTGCACGACAGAGCAAAGCAACAACCAAATCTAAATAACTTAAATGAAAACATTTTGTGTGTGTAATGAACAAGCCCTAGATCTCAAGATAATGTGAACATTGATGAGGAATAGCCATTGATCTCCAAGTGAAAATAAATGCTATAAAAATAAATCTCTAGAGAAAGAGAGAGTGGACTTCCTGGAAACCTAACATTAAAATAAACCTGAACATGAAATGCATTTCTCTGCCTAAGCTTTGCCTGAGGATTTGGTCTTTTCTAAACAAATCTCCCATGGTGAGTTTATGAACAAATTAAAAGCTTGATTGTATTTGTTACAGATATTTGTTATAAGGAATATAGCAATTTCTTAATTACTAAGTGATATCTGTATCATCTTGGTAATATGTCCTAAGCTCTCTTCTGGGAGATTCTACATTAAAAAAAAAGAGCATATGATTTCTATATAAAATGTTAACTGTATAGTATGCAACCCTACAAAAATGCTCCAACAGCTATGAAACTTCAAACAAGTGCAAGAATCCTATGTGTCATGGGTGGGAACCATGCGGTACATGCTATTCTATATTGTACCATTCTATATCACAGTTCAGTATGGTACTGCTTTCCCAGGAGTCTGCATGTGTCCTCAGCATTCTTTTCAATATGAGATTCCTGGAAGCTACCACCATAGGATCAGAGTGAAGAAACTTTTTATCATCTCTACATCATTATATATGGCCTTTAGATTCTTTTCTTCGTACACCACTTCTCATTTTTTCAATGAACTTTGAGAGGAATAAGGAGAAAGGGCATCTGTTTACTCTTTAAAACAGTACAGCATCTATGCTTGAGGCTACAACATGGACCACCAGGTTGGGGTGACAGGGTTTGAGAACACTGATCTGAACAATGATTTAGCTGTTGCAGCTAGAGAACAAATTGGCTTTTGAATATAAATACCCTCTTCTAGTGAGAGGCTGTAATAGTTTCCCAAATTGAAAGTAACCCTCCTAGCCATATGAGTTGTGGACGCCAACCGTGGAAACTCCAGTTTGTCTTGGCATAAATTGTGTTGCCCAGCATCACACAGTCATCTAGCTTATAAATGGAATCAATGGTGGAATGTACAGAGGCTCAGAGCACATCCAACAAGAAGGGAGAAAATCTTGCTAGAGGAGTGACTCAGAGATCTGGGTAGTCTTCCCTGACAGATGACGACTGAATGAGAGAAAGGGGAGGGGGAAAAACTTCGATTAAAGAAGAAAGACAATGGGGCACTTGGGTGGCTCAATCGTTTAGCATCTGACTTTTGACTTCCCCCCAGGTCATGACCTCATGATTTGTGAGATGGAGCCCCACATCGGGTTCTGTGCTGACAACACAGAGCCTGCTTAAGATTCTCTCTCTGCCTCCCTCTCTGTCTGCCTCTCCCCAGCTTGGGCATGCTCTCAAAGAAGAAAGAGGAGAAAGGCAAATTAAAAACAGATTTTTCTCCAAATGAGGGTAAAGTTTTCATTGAAGAATCATTTTCAGGCTATGTTTCTGTATCTTAATACTCTTTTCTATTATTTTGGAAGGGATATTTTCCCTTTTTTAAGAAGTACAAGCCTGGAAAAGAGCTTATATTTTGTCACGGAAATGACAGATTGTTAAGAGCCCCAGAGAGCTGCTTTAGCATTGTGAGGTAAAAACCAGTTATGCATTATTCCAAAATAACAGCAGTAGTGAAGAACTGAGGAAGTAACACCTAAACGACTGGAAAATAAACAGGGAGAATTGTGAACATTTTAATGTGGAGTTTTTAGCCTGAGCTCATTATAAATATCAGCAAATGTTCTACCCTGCTTTGTTGCATGCCTCTAGTGCAGTTTGTTTAGTGCTTCGAGATATGAGACAGCCATATATTTTACTCTTGCTGCTAGTACCCAGTTTGCAAGAAAGCAAGTAATATAAAAATGGCTATTTACTCTGTTACAAGTGGTATAGTCCATTATCACTCTCCACTGATGTCGTTACAAGGATAGCAAATCAATAATCAGTTCTCATTCCCTAACTCGGTAAACCATCTGCTTCCATTATTGTAAACCAGGCTCAGTTTGAATGCAACCTTTTCTGCCATGCTAGAAGCTGATTCACTTGATAAGACCACAAACATCACCAGGGGAAAATTATTCCTTAATTACCTTTCTCCAAAATTTAAATGGTTAAGTGCTAAGGGATTTCTTTACAACAGGAGAAACCAAAATTACAAGGCATCATAAATGTATCAGCAAAGAGAAGGACTTTGTCTGAATTGCCAAATTACGAAGTCTATCTTGCACAGCTTTTTCTGAATTGATTGATCAAGTAAGTATTGGCTTTACAAGGGAAGGTTTGGTTAGACATTTTATCGCAACTTATGGGATATTGCTTCTGGAACAGCCATTGAGATCAAGTACACACAAGCCGGAAAACCAAGATGGGAATTGTTGGGTACATTGCAGATTAACAACAACAAAAAAAAGGTTCCAAGCCCAAGACTATGAAATAATTTCTTTGTTTTATTTTGTTTAACTGGTGATTCTTAGCCTCATTCTGCCTGATACAGACATGTCAACTAGTAGCTTCCAAGTACATTCACTACAATTGTAGGTTTTCTTATTCCATTCACATTTTAAATTGTCACTCCCTTCCCCAAACCCAGTCTTCTCTTTCTTCTTGCCGGGGTTCATTACTGAATTCTGAGTGATGTAAATTACAAATGTTTGAGGAGGGCAACCATTCTAATGTCAGTATTCTGTTTTGCATTTTTAAGCATCTTTTAAGATGCTGTTTGCTACATCTTGTCTCAAGTTTGTTCCTTTCAGGCAGGCAGCACACAGAACCAGAAGCACAGAGATGAGCCAATCTTTATGATTTCTTGTCAAGTTTCATTTATGTTTCAGCTTCTTGTTCTGGTGTGCAGGCTCTCTCCTACAGCTAACGTCTGTGCCCCAGAATCTGTCGCTGTTTTTTGTCACTGTAGGACTGTGGGTGGATCCAGGGCAGAGGAAACATTCACACTGCCCTTACCACCCATCTTCTTATTGTTTTTATATTTGCAAGACACAAGGGACATTGATAAAGCTTCTGAGTGCAAGAGCTCCAGACAGGACCAGGGAGACACAGGTCCTCTTCACACTGAGATTCACAAAATGCCATTGGACTATAGAGGCAGACATACAACTAGCTAGTTCCACCTAGCTTATCCAACTGATTCTCCGCTTCAGGTCATGATATCTATCTAAGTAATTTAGATAGCATGGAACAGAAAAGAGGACAAACACTAAGACTTTATGATCACATGTAATTCCTAAGATGTCCTGATTTTTAATACCATGTAAACCAGTCTAATCAAGACAGAGAAATCCATCAACACAAAATATTCTGGCTCATCCATTTCAATTCCACTCTCCACCCCTATTACTGATCTGATTTCTGTCACTGTAGGTTACTTTCATCTGCTCTTTTTTTTTAATTTATTTTTTTCATTTACATCCAAGTTAATATATAGTGCAACAATGATTTCAGGAGTAGATTCATTAATACCCCTTACCCCATTAGCTAAACCCTCCTCCCACAACCCCTCCAGTAACTCTCTGTTTGTTCTCCATATTTAAGAGTCTATTATGTTTTGTCCCTCTCCCTGTTTTTATATTAT
>NC_043710.1:36917810-36923155 GCF_006229205.1 Suricata suricatta
TATATATATATATACCACATCTTCTTTACCCATTCATCCATTGATGGACATTTGGGCTTTTTGCATCCTTTGGCTATTGTTTATAGTGCTGCTATAAACATTGGGGTGCATGTGCCCCCTTCGAAACAACATACCTGTATCCCTTGGATAAATACCTAGTAAGGCAATTGCTGGGTCATAGTGTAGTCTATTTTTAATTTTTTGAGGAAGCTCCATACTGTTTTCCAGAGTGGCTGCAGCAGTTTGCATTCCCACGAGCAGTGCAAAAGAGATCCTCTTTCTCTGTCTCCTTGCCAACATCTGTTGTTGCCTGACTTGTTAATGTTAGCCATTCTGACAGGTGTGAGGTGGTATCCCATTGTGGTTTTGATTTGTATTTCCCTGATACTGAGTGATGAGCATTTTTTCATGTTTGGGTTGGCCGTGTGGATGTCTTCTTTGGAAAACTGTCTATTCATGTCTTTTGCCCACTTGTTCACTGGATGATTTGTTTTTTGGGTGTTGAATTTGATAAGTTCTTTATAGATTTTGGATACTAACCCTTCTCCCATTCCATCAGATACCTTTTAGTTTTGCTAATTATTTTCTTTGCTGTGCAGAAGCTTTTTATTTTGATGAAGTCCCAAGAGTTCCTTTTTGTTTTTGTTTTTCTTGCCTCTGGAGATGTGTTGAGTAAGAAGTTGTTATGGCCAAGATCAAAGAGTTTTTTGCCTGCTTTTTCCTCAAGGACTAGTATGGCTTCCTGTCTTACTTTTAGATCTTTCCTCCAGTTTGAGTTTATTTTTGTGTATGGTTAAGCTAGTGGTCAAGGTTCATTTTACTGGATGTCACTGTCCATTTTCCCCAGCCCCACTTGCTGAAAATACTGTCTCTATTCCATTGGGTATTCCCTGCTCTGTCAAAAATCAGTTGGTCATACGTTTGTGGGTCCATTTCTGGGTTCTCTATTCTGTTTCATTGACCTGAGTGCCTGTTTTTGTGCCACTACCATACTGTCGTGATGATTATAGCTTTCTAATACAACTTGAAGTCTAGGATTGTGATGCCTCCTACTTTGGTTTGATTTTTTAAGAGTGCTTTGTCTATTTGAGGTCTTTTCTGGTTCTGTATGAATTTTAGGATTGTTTGTTGTATCTCTGTGAAGAATGTCGGTGTTATTTTGATAGGGATTACATTGAATATGTAGATTGCTTTGGGTAGTATTGAGTGACGTTTTAACAATATTTGTTCTTCCTATCCAGGAGCATGGGATATTTGTGTGTGTGTGTGTGTGTGTGTGTGTGTGTGTGTGTGTGTGTGTGTGTGTCTGTCTGTCTTCTTCAATTTCTTTCATAAGCTTTCTACAGTTCTCAGTGTACACATTTTAATTTATTCCTAGGTATTTTGTGGGTTTTGGTGCAATTGTAAATGGGATTGGTTTCTTAATTTCTCTTTCTGTTGCTTCATTGTTGGTCTATAGGAATGCAACAGATTTCTGTGCATTGATTTTATATCCTTCAACTTTGCTGAAGTCATGGATCACTTCTTGCAGGGTTTTTTAGGTGGAATTTTTTGGGTTTTCCATGTACAGTATCATGTTATCTATGAAGAGTGAAAGTGTGACCTCCTCCTGGCCGATCTGGATGCCTTTTATTTCCTTGTGTCATTTGATTGCTGAGGCTAAGACTTCTAAAACTATGTTGAAAAACCTTGGTGAGAGTGGACATCCCTGTCTTGTTCCTGACCTTAGGAGGAAAGCTCTCAGATTTTCCCCATTAAGGGTGATATTAGCATTGGGTCTTTCATATATGGCTTTTATGATATCAAGGTATGATCTTGTATCCCTACTTTCATGAGGATTTTTATTAAGAAAGGGTGCTGTATTTTGTCAAATATTTTCTCTGTATTGAGAGGATCATGTGGTTTTTGTCCTTTCTTTTATTGATGTGATGAATCACATTGGATTGTTTTGCAGATACAGAACCAGTCCTGCATCCCAAGGTATAAATTCCACTTGGTCGCAGTGAATAATTTTTTAATGTATTGTTGGATTCAGTTGGCTAATTATCTTGTTGAGGATTTTTGCATCCATGTTCATCAGGAAAATTGGTCTATAATTCTTCTTTTTAGTAGGATTTTTGTCTGGTTTTGGAATCAAGGTAATGATGACTTCATAGAAAGAGTTTGGAAGTTTTCCTTCCATTTCTATTTTTTGGAACATCTTCAAGAGAATAGGTGTTAACTCTTCTTTAAATGTTTGGTGAAATTCCCCTGGGAAGCCATCTGGCCAAGGACTATTATTTTTTTGGAGATTTTGATTACTAATTTGGTTTCTTTACTGGTTATGGGTCTTTTTACATTTTGTTTCTTCCTGTTTCAGTTTTGGTAGTTTATATGTTTCTAGGAATTTGCCCATTTCTTCCAGATTGCCCGTTTTATTGGCGTATAATTGCTCATAATACTCTCTTCTTATTCATATTTCTGCTGTGTTAGTTGTGATCTCTTTCATTCTTGATTTTATGTTTTTAATAGTTTATTTTTGAGAGAGAGAGAGAGAGAGAGAGAGAGAGAGACAGAGAGAGAGAGAGAACATGAGTTTGAGGTGGGGGCAGAGAGAGAGGGAAACACAGAATCTGAAACAGGCTATAGGCTCTGAGCTGTTGGCACAGTACCTGACACAGGGCTGGAACCCATGAACCATGAGATCATGTCCTGAACCAAAGTCAGATGCTTAACCACCTGAGCCACCCAGGCACCCCTCATTGTTGATTTTATTTATTTGGGTCCTTTCCTTTTTCTTTTTGATTAAACTGGCTAATGGTTTATCAAGTTTGTTAATGCTTTCAAAGAACCAGCATCTGGTTTCATTGATATGTTCTACTGTGTTTTGGGTTTCAATAGGATTTATTTCTGCTCTAATCTTTATTATTTCCTGTCTTCTACTGGTTTGGGGTTTAATTTGCTGTTCCCTTTCCAGATCTTTGAGGTGTACGGTTAAGTTGTGTATCTGGGGACTTTTTTTCTTCTGTAGGCAGGCCTGGATTGCTATATACTTCCCTCTTATGACTGCCTTTGCTGTGTCCCAGAAGTTTTGGAGTGTGGTGTTATCATTTTGAATGGCCCCATGTACTTTTTAATTTCCTCTTTAACTTCTTGGGTAGCCCATTAATTATTTTGTAGGATGTTCTTTAGTCCCCAAGTATTGTTCCCTTTCCAATATTTTTCTTGTGGTTGATTTCGAGTTTCATAGTGTTGTGGTCTGAAAATATGCATGGTATGATCTCGATCTTTTTGTGCTTGTTGAGGGCTGATTTGTGTCCCAGTATAATCTATTCTGGAGAATCTTTCATGTGTACTTGATAAGAATATGTATTTTGCTGCTTTAGGATGAAATGTTCTGAATTTATCTATTAAGTCCTTCTGGTCCAGTGTGTCATTCAAAGACATTGTTCCCTTGTTTCCTAGTTAATATTCTGTTTAGATGATTTGTCAATTGCTGTAATTAGGGTGTTGAGGTCCCCTACTATTAAGGTATTATTATCAATGAGTTTGTGTTTGGATTAATTAATTTATATATTTGTGTGTTTTCACCTTTGGAGCATAAATGTTTACAATTTTTAGGTCCTCTTGGTGATAGACCCCTTAATTATGATATAATGCTCTTCTCCATTTCTTGTTATAGTCTTTATTTTAAAATCTAGATTGTCTGATACAAGGGTGGCTACTCATGGCTTTCTTTAGTTGACCATTAGCATGACGTAGATGGTTCTCCATCCTCTTACTTTCAATCTAAAGATGTCTTTATGTCTAAAGTGGGTCTCTTGTAAACAGCATATAGATGGATGTTGTCTTCTCATGTATTCTGTTACACTATGTTGATTGGAGCATGTAGTCCACTGATGTTTAGAGTGAGTACTGAAAGATACGAATTTATTGCCATTGTGTTGCTTACAGAGTTCGAGTTTCTGGTAATGTTCTTAGGTCCTTTGTTGCTTTTGGTCTCTCTCTCTCTCTCTCTCTCCCTATTTTTTTTTTCTCATCTTTTCTTCCCTGAGAGAGTCCCCCTTCAAATCTTACAGGGCTGGTTTTGGCAGTCATGAACTCCTTTAATTTTTGTTTGACTGGGAATATTTTTCTCTCTCCTTCTATTTTGAATGAAAGCCTTGCTGGATAAAGAAATCTTGGAAGCATGTTTTCTGATACACAATGAATATATCTTGTCACTGCTTTCCAGTCTGCCAAGTTTCTGTGGATAAGTCTGCTGCTGTCTTCCCTTGCAGGTTAAGGACTTTTTTCCCCCTTGTTGTTTTCATGATTCTTTCCTTGCCTGAGGATTTTGTGAATTTGACAATGATATCCCTTGTTGATGGTTGGTTTTTGTTGAATCTAATGGGAATCCTCTGTGCTTCCTGGACTTTGATGTCTGTGTCTTTCCCAGGTTAGGAACGTTTTCTGCTAGGATTGCTCACATAACCCTTCTACCCTTTTTACTCTCTCTTCATCTTCTGGAGCCCCTATGATTCTTTTTAAGGAGTCATTGATTTCTCTGATTCTTAAATTGTGCTCTTTGCCTTAGTCTCCCCTTTTTTTCTGCTACATTTCCTCCATGAGTTTGTCCTCTGTATTGCTGATACACTGCTCTGACTCATGCATCTTGCCTCCGTGGCGTCAATTCAAGATTGCAGCTCAATTATAGGATTTTATATTTCATTCCAACTTGATTTTACTTCTTTTATTTCCACAGAAGGGGATGCTAATATATTTTCAACCTCAGCTAGTATTCTTATGATCTTGATTCTCAATTATGGTTCAGACATCTTGCTTGTATCTGTGTTGGTTAAGTCCCTGGCTGTTGTTTCTTTCTGCTTTTTCTTTCAGGGTGAATTCCTTCATTTTGAAGGAAGATAAGGAATTAATAAGGTGAAAAAATTGAAATTATAAAATTGAAAACAACACACAATAAAAAAATCAAATAAATGATGGCAGATCCTTGGTGTATTTTGGTCTGATTGTTGAAAGGAGCTTGATTGATTAGAGAGAAAAGGTAGGGAATAAAAAAATGAAAAATGTTTGAAAATTTGAAAAAATGAATACAATGAAGTAGAATAAAATGAGATGGTGGAAGTAAAATAGAATTTGAAAAATTTATGAAAAAGTAAATGTAGCAGCAAAAAATTGAAGAAGATATTTTTAATAAGAAATGAATCCAAAAATAAAGTTGTCTTAACAATCAAGAAAACTAATAGGCAACCGACAGAATGGGAAAAGATAGTTGCAAATGACATATCAGATAAAGGGCTAATATCGAAAATCTATAAGGAACTCACCAAACTCCACACCCGAAAAACAAATAACCCAGTGAAGAA
>NC_043710.1:36923255-36962023 GCF_006229205.1 Suricata suricatta
GAGGGAATGACATATGGCCCTTCGTAGGAAAGTGGATGGACCTTGAGGGTGTCATGCTGAGCGAAGTAAGCCAGGCAGAGAAGGACAGAAACCATATGTTTGCACTCATAGGTCTAGCAGGAAAACAAAAGAGACCTAATGGAGAACCAGGGGGAGCGGAGGAGAGAGAGAGAGAGAGTTGGGGAGAGAGAGGGATGCAAAACTTGAGAGACTATTGAATGCTGAGAATGAACTGAGGGTTGAAGGGGAAAGGGGAGGGGGGAAAAGAGGTGGTGGTGATGGTGGAGGGCACTTAAGGGAAAGAGCACTGGGTGTTGTATGGAAAACAATTTGACAATAAAATATTATGGAAAAAAGAAAAACAAAAAAAAAAACCCCAAAAACAAAAATAAAGTTTTCTTTCTGTATTCAAGAAAACAAAAAGAAACAAAAAAGGAAAACAATTGAATAGATGCACCAGTGAATAGACTAAAATATGATTGAAATTACATCATTATCCCTAGAAGTGAAACTATGAAGTCAAACTATGACCTTATATTCCATAAACTAGGCTGGCAGAGAGACGTGTGGTGTTCCTGAAGAGAGTGGATGGCTCAGTTGTTTGGGGCTTAGTGTATTTGCTCCATTCTCCACTAAAGGCACTGCTTAGCTTATTGGGGTGGATTGTTGTGGCTCTTGTAGGAGTGTATGTGCATGCTCGGGAGGAGTGAAAATGGCATCACCCAGCTTCTCAGTCTCTAGTATTGCAACTCTTTTTTCCCTGATTAGCTATTGTACACCTGTCCCTTGCTCTGGCTTCTGTCCACTCCTGGCTGCTACACTGTCCATCAAGAAGCCATCAGGTTGCCAGGTGGCGCCTCCCTCATGAGTTTTATCTCAGGTACAGCTATGTTTCCCAACCCCTAGCTTCTGAGGGACTGAAGCTTTGACCTGCTCAGACGTTCTGGAGTAGGGTCTCACCAAATAATAGCTGGGTGCTGGCCCCTCCCCAGGAATGTTTGGGAGACTGGGCTGCTGCGGATGCCCAGAGACTGTGGCTAGGTGCCAGGCCACCCAGAAAAAGTTCACACAATCATGTAGCAGCAGCATTTCAGGGATTATGATAAATCACAACACACATTTGGCACCAAGCCTCCCCCTTAATGACCTTGCTCCAGCATCAGTGAATGTGGTTGTCCTCCAGGGTCTGCTGGCACCTTTGCTGGGGGGCGGGGGGGCACAGGGCAAAGCCTTTACCAAATGTCCTCTCAGCAAAGGCACCACCTCTCCCGGTGTGGCCTGAGGACCTCTCGACCTCACTCTCTCCTCCTGGGGATTCACCCTTCCTACCAGAGCACCACCAGGTATCAAGCTACAGTGTCAGACTCTGTGCTCCCTCTGTTTATAGAGTCTTAATGAAATTTAAACCCTCTCCTTTCTCCCTGTTGTGTTCAGTGCCTGTGGTTGTTTCTGCTTTTCCACTTTCTCTCCAGCTGCTTTGGGGGGGTGCTTTTCTCATACTCCCTCCCTCCATCCTGTCTGTACAAACAAAAACAGCTTCTTGTCTCCCCCCCCCCCCCGTGGCTTCTCTCTCCCCCAGTTCACCTCTCCGTGCTGCATATGTGCTAAATTCTATATTTCAGGTTGTACAGATTGTTGTGTTAATTCTCAAATCAGTTTTCTACATATGTAGGATGGTTTAGTGTTGATCTGGCTGTATTTAAGGGACAAGAGATCGTACTGGGATTTTTAGGGAGGCTTCCTTACATAGGCATGATGTCTTCTCTCGAGGATAGCTGAAAATTCCAAGCTTTTAATCATGGCTTGGTCTTTCTGGGGGATCAGCCCCTGTTTTGGAGCCTTCTAGGAGCCCATTCACAGCCTCAATAGTAGAAAAGGTGCCTCCTTAACACTTAGTAATTGACATGTGTTTTAGGTGTCCTGTGTCAGTGTTGATTCACAATCTTGGGAGTTCCCTGGATAAAATCTCAAAGTGGCCTCATACCAGAGACCAAATAAAGATACAGGTCACTCTAAATTGATAAGTGGCAGGTTTAGTAAGAAGGAAACATAACATACACAGCTTGTCTGGGGTAGTCCCAAGACAAGTAGATATCTGCACCTGCCCACCAGAATCATAAAAGTTTATGTAGAGGACATAATGGGGTTCAATCACATATTCTGTCCAATGGCTTCAATAAACCTCAATTTCTTAAGGCTATATCCTTCAAACAGTTCTTAATGTGGGGATGATGGATGGAGCACATATTCCAAGGAAAGTGAAGGGGATGAGGAACCTTCTATGGGCTGGGTCCAGCTCACAGGTCATTGGACAAGCACATGCTCTCAATTGGCCCCCTCTGATAGGAATAGGGTCAAAGACCAAATATTAGAACAAGAGATGCTCCTAGTACTCTTAACACTTATTTTCAGGGATTATAGGAGCTTTGTGGCAGGACCTGGGGCAGGGACCAATACATAGTTTCTATTATCTCATAATAGCTTTGTCCTTTAATTTTTTTTATAGTATTCTTGTTGGGTTTTAGTATTAATATTATGCTAGTCTCACACATTTTCCCTTTTTTGAATAGTTCATATAAAATTAAAAGTGTTTCTTCCTTGAGTGCCTGGGAGAATTTCTTAATGAGACCAAGTTGGCCTACAGTTAATTTTTGAGAAGTATTTGAGCATGAGTTTCCATTTTTAAGAGGATATAAAGCATGCAGGTTATCTACTTTTGTCAATTAATGTTGGCAACATGGTCTTTTTTTTTTTCTTTTAAGACTGCAGCATCTCTTTTGATGTCACTTAATTTCCTGATGATAATGATATGTACTTTCTTCTCTCTTCTCTCCCACCTTGGTGATCTCATCAGAGGTATGCCAGTCTTATCAGACTTTCAAAGAATTATCGGCTATGTTGATCCTTTTTATTAAATGTTTGCTTTATTTTTGTTTCTTTTAAGTTTTTTAATATTATCCTTCTCCTTCCTTTTAATTTTCAGTCTTCTTTTGATAATTTTTTTCTAACTGTATGAGATATGTTCTTATTTTGTTAATCTTTCTTCTTTACAATGTATTCATATGTGGTTTTACTGTCCCCTCTATTTAACTGCTACATCTCACAAATTTGAACATATGGTATTTTTATTAAGTTCAGAATAATTCCAATATGCATTATGATATCCATTTTGATAGATAAGATGTTCTTACTTTAAGCACTCTGGTAGTTAGAAATAGTTTTAATTTACAAATGCGTAGTAATGTTTTTAAATTGATTTTTAGCCTAATTCCAATGGTGTTCAGATAGTACATCACATGTAAATCCAGTCTTTTAAAAAATTATTGAGACTTGAATTATGAACCAATGTATGGTCAGTTTTGTAAATATTTTGTTTGTGCTTGAAAACAATTTGTATTCTTGATGTTTTTGGATACCGTGTTCTATATGGTATAGGTATGGTATAGATTTTAGGATACCGTTTTCTTTGGGGTCAATTTGTTTCTATCCCAAATCTTTTATACTTGTTGCACCTGCTTCGAAGGCTCTTTTCCCATACATTTGCATGGACACTGCTTCATTTCACTCAGACCTGTGCTTACAGATGGTCTCCTCAGACAGATTTTTCCTCACTACCCTATGTTATTTTTCTTAAAGCATGACAGTACAATATGTCTATTTGTTTGCATATTATTAATCTCCCTAACTGTAATATAAATTCCTTGAGGCAAACACATCTCTCCTCTTGTTTACTGTGCTAGCGTGCTATCCCCAACACTCCAACACTTGAAAAGTATCATATACTTTTCAAAAACTATTTTTTGAATAATTAAGTGAATGAGTTAAAATAATACCCAGCAGAGAACTCACTATGTGTGTATCTGTGTATTTACATATGTGCATGTATATATCCATAGTATAACAGCTTTACCCCACTTTTTCCCTTCAATAGATTTGGCAGTACTCACATAGTCACAGGGTAAATATGGAGCAGAAAATCGAGAATAAGAATATTCCTGTCATAAAGATCATCTAAAGCAGGTATTCAATAAATATTTGCTGTATTGATTTTTTTAAGTTTATTTATTTATTTCTTGAGGGAGAGAGACACGGGACAGGGGGTGAGAGAGAGAGCCCCAAGCAGGCTCTGCACTGTTCGTACGAGCCTGATTTGGGGCTCACACTCACGAACCATGAGATTATGACCTGAGCAGAAACCAAGAGTAGGACACTTAACCCAGACACCCCTGCTGTATGAATTAAAACTGAGAGTAAAGAAGAATGAAAAGAAAGAGGAAAAGGAAGGAAGAGAAAATGTTGTAAACTGAATAAAGGATGACACTGACAGACAAATGTCACTTGCTCTTCCTTTTTTGTGAAAGCATCTTACTTCTTTTGCCCATTTACTTGCTTTAACAAGAGTAGGAATTACTAATATGATTAGTCAGGTAGGGAAAGAAGCTAAATGCTTGCAAAGCTTAGTCCTTTCCTCCCTCCTTGCATTTTGGCATTACTCTCCCTGCAGACAACGTACATTCTATCCTGCATTTCCATGCATTAAATTTCACAGGGGCAAGCTCTACACATAAAAGACATTGAGTAAATCTGTTTAATTCCGGGAATTAATTTTATTAAGCCACTACTGCTATGCATCCAAGTTATAGTCTCCAAACAGTTTTCTCTGAAATCTAAGATTTATAAATCTCTATCTTTGTTTCTTTGCTATTTCTCAATTGCTTCTAAACTCAGAGAATAGTTTTTAATAAACTTAGGATTGTCTGTAGTATATTTTCACTGATATGCCTCATCAGCACTAAAGTATATCTTTCAAACAAGATTTTCAAAATGACTGAAACCATTAATTTTTATAAAAACAAGACCAGACTCAGAAAGATGGAGGAGGAAAGAAAAATAAGTTTCTGTTTCAGAAATTTAGCCAATTTGCTATGCAATCTTTTCACATTCCATTACTCAGCTATGTCAAATATCCTCAAGCTGTCTACACAGGCAAAATGAAATGTAGTGATGCAGCAATTACTCATCCAGCATGTGTAGACACACAGGGAAAAAGATGGCACACTAAGAACATAACAGGGATTTACTGGAACAAATTATTCTTTGAGTTCTAAGTTATTCATAGAAATAGTCTATTCCTAAATATGTTCTTCATAGAAACTTCTGACCATCTGGATTAGAGAAGACTCTAGTGAACTCAGCCATTCAAGACATGGTCACCTATTGCAGTTAGGATAAACACAACTAGAAATGAAGACCCTGAAAGTAATGTGAGAAAGAATAGCATCAAGTGGTGGTCTAGTGTAATGCAGTGCTAATAAGGAAGTTTGGTAGGAGGGTAACTTTATGCAGATTTTTCAAATCAGAACTTTTCATGACAGCAATACCACCAGGGGTATTACAAAAGTGTAAATGTAGCTAAATACCAAAATGGAGAGGCGAGGAGAGGGGAAGGGAGGGGAGGGGAGGGAATCTTTTACTATCCAAGATACCACAAATATTTATTAAATATATACAGCAGATGTTTATTGAATACCTGCTTTAGATGCCCTCTATGACAGGAATATTCTTATTCTTGATTTTCTTCTCCATATTTAACCTGTGCCTATGTGAGCAGTGCCAAATCTATTGAAGGAAAAAAGTGGGATAAAGCTTTTATACTATGGATATATACATGCCGTCTCTTACGTACTATAGAAACTGTTCAAGAGGGCAGCTAGCTCTCTGTCTAAACATGTCAGTATATTGTCAGTTCTCAGTAGTAGGTGTCCTCTAACTTTCACTCAGGCAGTATATTTTTCTTTTCAAATATATGGCCCATATGAAATATTACATGATTTGCCACTTTAATATGACAAAATTTATATCAATTCTGCCATGAATAGTGATGCCCTTTGGGAACCTACTTTAGAAATTGTGGAGGAAATACATACAGAGGTTAATGACACAATGTATTAAAATGTGTCATTGAAAGTGAGACTTCACTTCCTTAGGTCATTAAATTTCAATGAAGATACCATTTTCTTATCTCTTTGTATCTTATATCACTGGTAAATGTTACTGGCTGCCATCCAAGGGAAAGGTGACCCTTTTCTTTCCAAAGTGTGCATCTCTATATGGTGTGTCAGCAACCATACATTTGAAAATAGACGATTGATTTTTAGTATTTATGGGCAGGCATTGTATGTGGTTTTATTGAGAAAATGGGCTGCTGGAACAAATTTGTCAGTCAGCCATTTGGGGAATTGGCTGGTTTGTTCTCACTTTCCTCTTCAGTCCTTTCCTTGTTGCATTACATTTTCCAAACTTCCTTTTCCCTCTATTAGGTAGGCTGTATTAAAGGGAAGCCTCAGAAGACTAGAAAGGAGGAGGGAAGAAGCCAGGTTATTTTCTTGTCTCTGCCTTGAGCAATATCTTCGGTAACTCTGGCTATCACCAGACAGGCTTTGTGGTTCCTATTCCAACATGGCAACTCCACCTTGCTGCTAGCTTCTGGCAGTTGGCCCTGGTTCTGGCTCCTGCACTTGGATGACACTGCTTCTTCCTCTTGTTATCCTTCCAAGACCTTCCAGATGCTGCTAATCTCTGATTTGCTTCCTCTGTTTAGCTTCAGAGTTCTTCCAACACATGTATAAATAATCCCCTGCATTAAATTCCCTCTGCTCGAAATATCTAAAGTGGTTCCCATTTTGTTTTGTTTTGTTTTTCTCTCTCTAGACCCTAACTGAAACATTTAGTGATCAGAGGACAAAGTACAAAGTGAGGTTGGGTAACAGTGGAAAAATAATCTAGGTGAATAGAAGAAACAAAATTGAAAAAATTATTTTCTAGTATAGGAAGAGGAAAAGCATAATGAGCTTCATTGGTCAGTTAAAGTTTAACTCATCTGGTGGATTCATCCCAAATCTGCCACTTGGGAACTCTGCAACCTTGAGACATATTATTAAATCTCTCTCTGCTTCAATTTCCTCATTAGTAAAATGGTGTTAAAAATAGTACTGCTGCCAAAGGCTTATTGTGAACATTCAGGAAATTACCAGCAAAGCTAGTTCATAGCAAGTAATTAATAAATGGTAGTTATAATAAGCCCTTTTACCTTTTTAGTGTCATAGTGACACTTTGGAGCTCTTTGACTGTTTTTGGTTTATTTATTTACATTATAAAGAGGTGTTGAAATTATCTTCTTAAGTAAGGAAGTAGAATACATGAATAGAAAGTGACATAAAAGAATAAACAAACATATGTATGCCTGAAACTGACTACTCCCTGTCTTCAGGGAGAATCTTGGGAATAGAGTTGATTCTTGAAATTCAGTCTATCCTCAGAATGAAGACTGGAGGGGGGATGATCTCTAGCCTGTTTACTCACACCTTCCTTGGTTATTTATTTATTTTAACTTAATTTAATTTATTTTTTAAAATTTGCATCCAAGTTAGTTAACATATAGTGCAACAATGATTTCAGGAGTACATTCCTTAATGCCCCTTACCCATTTAGTCCATCCCCCCTCCCACAACTGTTCCAGTAACCCTCTGTCTGTTCTCTATATTTAAGAGTCTCTTCTGTTTTTGTCCCCCTCCATGTTTTTATAGTATTTTTGCTTCCCTTTCCTTACATTCATCTGTTTTGTATCTTAAAGTCCTCATATGAGTGAAGTCGTATGATATTTGTCTTTCTCTGACTAATTTCGCTTAGCATAATACCCTCTAGTTCCATCCATGTAGTTGCAAATGGCAAGATATCATTCTTTTGATTGCCAAATAATACCTTCCTTGGTTATTTAAACTTTCATGCCACTTTTCTCTCACCCTTCCACTTAGTCAAAAACACATTTTCTAATCTCAGCTGACAATGTTCTGCTAAAGCTTTTACAGCCTTAGAAACCCAAAGTAGCAAGGACATAAGGACAAGGTAAGAAGAATGTATTGTAAAGGACTATAACAAGACAGGTTCTTTGTCAGTCTTTTTCTTCTATTTTTCTGGGATCACCTGTTCTGTTTTCCATAATGTTGCTTTTTCTCCAAGTATATTGCCCTGTCATGGTTTAGTCATCTTGGCTCCTCTGTTTCAAAAGACCTGAAACAAAATACCGGAGTACGTAACACTTCAGTGGCAGATGATCATGGTCCAGGAAGTTCTCACTGTCACCAGGACCTTACTTGAAAAGTCAACACTAAAGTATGTTTTCACATCTTTAATTTCAAACTTGGATTATGAAATCATTTTTCCTGCTCTATGTCCCACTGTTTCATATGTTCATAAAAGACCTTCCAAAATTGGCTCCTGTTTCCCTCTTCAAATGCCCTTCTTAAAATTTCCCCTACTTTCCATTTCATAATTATGTTCCCCCTATGAATGCCACTCTATCTCTCTCCCATATGCTATTTATTGCAGTATTCCCTTGGATATTTTCATCTCAACTCATTTCTTTTAAGGAATTCTCTGACAACTTTTTACCCAAGAAGAATGAGTTAGGTGTTCCTTCTTCCTACTCCCTTAACATCTGCTTTTATTTTATTTTTAAAATATTTTTTAATATTTTTTAAAAATTTATTTTTGAGAGATGGAGAGAGACAATGTGAGCAGGGGAGGGTCAGAGAGAGGGAGATACAGAATGCAAAGCAGGCTCCAGGCTCTGAGCTAGCTGTCAGCACAGAATCCAACGGGGGTTGGAACCCATGAGTCGTGAGATCATGACCAGAGCCAAAGCCAGATGCTTAACCGACTGAGACACCCAGGCACCCCAGCATTCTGCTTTTAAAGTCATAGTCTATGAGCGTCCTACTTTGGCTAGGGTCATGATCTTGTGGTTCCTGGGTATGAGCCCTGCATTGGACTCTGCTGATAGCTTGGAACCTGGAGCCTGCTTTGGATTCTGTATCTCCCTCTATCTCTGCCCCTCCCCTGCTCATGCTCTGTCTCTCAAAAATAAATAAATGTTAAAAAATTATTTTAAAGTCATAGTATATAACCCTTTATACATTTTAAGCTTCTTTAGAAACAATGGCCAGTATTCCTTCATTTTCTTCCTTTCCTGATCGTCACATAAGAGATTCTCTGGTGGCAAACCAGGTCAAACTATGTGTTAAAAACATTTTAGCCTTAGAGATTCAATTTACAATTTCCCCCCTATAATGTAAAGAACCCAATTACTTATTTTTGTTGTCTCTTCCTTAAATTATCTAGATAATTGTATCAGGAAAGGATAATTGCAGCATCTCATGGCTGCTCATTTAATATTACGTGAGTTGCTTCCTTCCCTTAAAAACAATACCTACACTTTATCTAATTCTATCCCTGGGAAAGAATAGTCATTTGTTGATTCTTTGCCTTACGACAATCAGTATTAAAATCTTGGAGGGAAAGGAAGTGACTTACCTGTGCTGTCACTCATTGGGACTCTTTTAGAAAGGCTTCATTCTGAACTCTTACATTTGGTTTCTTACAGTCTCTATGGAATATTGTTAAGTTGTGAGCACTGAGTGAATACTGGCTGATCTGTCTTGATTGTACCACTGCAATACAGGCCATCTGACAGCCTTCATGGACATGAACACATACATGACAGGAATTGGGAGATTTGTGGAAGCCACTGAAATAGGGAAAATTTGAATCAATCTACTCAGCCTTTACTATTGTTCAAAAACTCTTTGTCCTATTGTTATTTGAAAAGTGCCACCAACTATATTATTTCTTCAGAAACTCCTTCCATTTCTTAAGTGTCCAGAGGAATAGGGTGTTTTGCATGTACCTTTAAAGGTAAAATGTGTCTTTCCTTGCAGATTTTCCTACGGAAACAACACCTAGCCTTTTCAGCTGTATACTATTTATCAGATCAAATGACTTCAAATTACCTGACTGCTCTTCACCATTAGATTTTGGTCCTTCGGCCAGTAGGTAATCATTTCCAATCATTACCTACTTGCTTGTAATCACCTGTCCACAACACACCCCTTTATCATCATTCCACTTCCCCACACAGCTGACAGCAGAATTCAAATGCTGAGCAGATATAAGACTTACCTGGCTTGTTAGCAGTTTGTCATCCTTTGAGAATTTTTTTCTCCCTCAAAGCACCTTCAGATGTTTAAGTTACTCATTCATATCCTTGAAGGGGAAAAAACAACCTGGATAAGCCGTGTATTTTCTTGATCGCTCATCAATAAGCTAAGATGTTTTCAACGATCAGGAAAGGCATAACTCAATTTCTGGCCAGTAATTTTTGCAGTTGCCCAAGAGGATGAGGCAAGACAGGACAGGGCATCAGAGGGCATCAGTATGAGAAAAATAATCAAGGAAGATATGGCAAATAACTACTATTCATTGAGCATCTATAACGTTTTTGAACTTCATAGAATCCCTCATTGATGTGTGGGATTAATCCCCCTTATTTTGAAAAACAAGGCCGTTGCTTTTTAGACAGGTTAGTAACTTGTTCACAGTTGACTGGACTAAGAAGTGAAAAACTTGGGATTCAAACCCAGGTCTGTTTGGCTCCAAGACATGTGCTTTTTCCACTTTATGTGGGGTCTCCCGGGTATGGTTTGTTTTCATTATTTTTCCGCCTGCCTTTCTGTTCCCCACTCCGTATGGTGCAGGTGGCTTGATTCAATGACACACTGTGGCATCAAAATCATGTTCTGTGACCTCGTTCCCCTTGCACCAAACTCTCTTGTTAGACACATTTTACCTTAAAACTGTGCAACACATTTGCTCAGGCATCAGCAAATTTCATCTGATCCCATTTGATTTTTTCTTCATTTTCTGTTGTTGCTGACCCCCACTCTCCTACACACCTGCTGACTGCTCCCCGATTATGCTACCAGAAGTTCAGGAATGCCATTATTTGTCCAGGTCCAACTGTACTGTGACACCACAGCCAGTTACTACCCTTTGTCTTAGGACTCCTTAAAAATAGTTCACCTATTCTTTGTCTTAAACATTAGCAAAACAAATGCCTAGCCTTAGGAGCTATTTTATCCAGCAGCATTTTCTTCAACAGTATAATGCTGTGTGTTGTACCCTTTTGTCTGGAAGTGACTTCTTTTTCCTCTGAATGCCTGTACCTTCCTGTTTTCATTTCTGTCTTCCCAGATAACACTGTCCAAAATAGGTGTTCAATAAAATAACATTTGCTACCTAGAATAAATATAAGTTCATAAATAATTGAAAGGAAAAGCACAAGCCATTGGCAGCTGGTTTCTTCACAATGAAGAGAGTTCTTTGAATCAAGATATATGCATGTGCTCCGGGGGGACATTCTCAAGAAACTACAATTTCCAATGTCTTTAGTTTTGGGGCTCCAGAACGTGAGCCAAGTACACTAACTTGTTAAATTAGCGCTTAAGACACTTCATGCTGTTTTTCACCTTTGCTTTTGGGGCCTTGCACGGGCTGTTCTCAAAGGCCAGTTAAAGTGTTTTCTTGGTCTGAATACCCCTATTTTACTCTCAAATTTTGAATTATCACAGTACATCATTTCTTTCATGCTCCAGACAGTGGGCCTTTTTACTAGTTTTGCCCATTGTGGAGGGAGAGTGATTTCTCATCTTTTCTTAGATTGCTATGTAAAGTGACTAGAAAGATAAATCTTCCTACTGAAAGGCAGTGTGATTGAACCTTCTAGGTCCAGACGAGAAGAGCAGATGATGAACAGGCTTCTGCCAGGGGCTGGACAGCTGGATGCATTTCACAGCTCACAATGCAACCCCACTCATGAGAACAAATGAAGAGTCACAGGTCTGTAGGAAAGCAGAAGCGGGATGGTTGCAGACAGCTGAATGTAATTACCCATCTCCCCTAGAAAGTGAAAGTGAAAATTAACAGCTGTTGAATCATGGCGTGAGATGGCCTTTCTAGCCATGCACGCGCCAGGAATATACGATTTCATCCAAAGCAGCATAACAAGGTCCTACTGAGAATTACAGTAAAAATTGTGGCCCTCCTAGAACCAGAAGGCAACTCAGGTCATGTGCAACTGAGTCCAAATCACGCAGCCTGACATAAAAGGCCTTTTTAATTTTTACTTATGCTACTTAGTCTCAGTACCCACTCTCCTGCAGTCAACTTCTTTCCTTGTCCTTATTTTGAGAAAACCTTCCTGTTTCTAATCCTTCAAGACAACTTCAAGTCTTCCTCTCTAAATATTTCCCAGCTACTCCATATAGCTTTAGCTTCAGAAGTGCAGAACCTCTACACACAGTTGTGTGTTATAAAACATGTTCATGCCTTCATTTTCTCATCAGTAAAATGTGGATCACTATCCCCAGACTTTAGGAGTGGTTTAAGTTGAAATGAGACAACATTTGTGTAACACTTAGTACTATCCTTATTAGATAGTACATTAATTCTATATTGGTTCTCTTCTCTCAGCTCCAAAAATATGGAGCCTGGTAGGTTGCACATTAAATATTAATTTGATAATTAATTAAAATGGATTTTGGAGTCTATTTCCTGGTACAAAATGCCTACATTTCTTCAAAATGCCCAGAGATACATTGTTTCAAACTACCATCATTGAATGAAATGAAGGGAAGACTGTGTGATAAACTATAAGTTAACAACCACCACTGCACAATCAAGGGAGAAAACTGGTATGCTGTCATGCCACCAGGTATACTAGCGAGAGCTGTTACCTTTCTGGACAGAGGGAGATATCTGCAACACATACTCACATAAAGTCTCCAGCTTTATCTGGAACACTCAAGGCTGAGAGAGAAACCTCAAAGTTTATAGGTGACTTTCACAGGATTCATGAAGCTTTTATGGTGTGCTTGAAATTCCAGATAAATATCTGATGGACTGTTTTTTTGTTTTATGGTCAGAAGGTCCCCCCCTCCCCAGAAGTCCTTTTTAGAAAGAGAAATGAGCTGAACTTTCTACTTCTGAATTTTTGCAATGTTGGTGATAGACTGGGAATGGACGACCCAAGTACTATCCAAGCATTATTGACTAAAGTCAAGCATCCGTGACCTCATCATTCTTTTAATTTTTTTGATTGCCTGCTTGATTCCTTTCATTTTTTCTCTATCTTAGACCATAAATTTAATTTTCTGTAGAAAATAATTACTGGAACGTGTAAGTTCCAGCCTATTTATTGGTCGTTTGTACACTGTAGATGGAAGGGCATCTTCTCTAAATGGGAATGAAGATTACACAGACATGAATCTACCCCAGTAAATGAAAAAGATGGAATCACAACTCTTCAGTATATACAGGAGTTAAATTAAGACTTTTTCCCCCTGACCTTCTTGATCAAAGTGTACTAAACTGAAGGGTGGCTCCCCAAAAGTTATGTGTACATCCTAGTCCCCAGAATGTGTGACTGTTGCCTTCTTTGGAAAAGGGGTTTTACAAATGTAATAAGGGTTTCAAGAAAATCTCCCATGTTATCAGGTGGACCCTAAATCCAGTGACAAAAAGATCCCTATAAGAGACTAACAGAATAGAGACATACAGAGGAAAGGAGTGTGGCCAGGGTGGCAGAGAATGGTGTTGCAGCCATAAACCAAGATCAAGAAGAGCCGTCCGGAGCTGGAAAAGGCAAAGGATCCTCCCCTGGAGTCTCTGGAGAGACCATGGCTTTCAGACACTTTCAGACTTTTCACCTTTCAAACTATGAGAAGATAAATTTTTGTTTTAAGACACCAGATTTGTGATAATTTGTCATAGCAGCCACAGGGGACAATTACCCAAGGCTAGTTTTAATATGATACTCTGCAATATCACTTTCACTCTCCAAATGCAAAGAATTTTAAGTCTGTTTTATTCATTCTTACTGTCCACAATTTTCTCATCTGTTGAATAACAGAGAAATGACAAACATTCCTTTCTTGGATGCACTGCAGCTGCCAAGCTGCTCTGCCATTGTTAATGAGAAGGTATTCTGTGTTCCCTTTATCTCTGCAGATGACACTCCAAGGGCCTGCCAGCAGGTCGTATGCTTTCTGCTGTCTTAGGCTACCTGGGATCCCTGAGGAGCTAGGTTTTGTCATGTCATGAATCAGAGTGAAGTTGCAACAGGAAAGATCTTGAGTCTAGCTGTCTTCCTCCACCAAGTGGCCACAACACTTAGTCATCATCAGTGCACCTGTGTGAATTAATCCATATCCGTGGCCTGGGAAATGAAGACGTTTGATAAAAAGTAACACATTTCCATTTTAAGCCCTCCAGATGAGTACTTGTACAAACACATCATTTGTTTCAGAAATGGAAATATTTAAGATTATAAATGATGCCTTCTAGAAGGTAGGATGCTGATGTTCCACTCATTTAAGAAATGTTCTAGTTCCAGTAGCATTGAGTTAATCCACAGAAATATCAATACACACACTTTGCAGAAGCAGATATGGAACACACCAAGGAAATTCTGGGGCTTAGATGCCATTAAACACTATATGATTAAAGTGAATGATAAATGGGAGGTGCAGGGGAGAGTAAAGAGAAAAGCAACAGTTTTGCTGACCTATAAACTTTGAAGTAGCATTAGTTAACTGAAGGGTTTCCTGTGGCTCTCAACCAGAGGTCTGTGACAAATTGATTCCACGAGCCACATCAGTCCACCAACATGTTTTGTATGGCCTATATTCATTCTTTTAAACTTGGAGTCAGGATTTAAGACTTCTAACACCCTAACACAATACAATCCCAATTTATGGCTTCACTGAATATAAAGTGAAAAGCCCAGGTCCACATAGTCAACTATCAACAATTAGCTCACAATCTACTGAGACCTATGAGATGCACTGTTTCTGTCACTGCACTCCCTCCAGCTTACTCTGGGTACTTCTCTACATTGTCCTGATAATAGTTGAGGTTTAAAAGTCTGCTTAAAACTTCTGCCAGTCTGATTTCTAGTTCAATCACTCCTTCCTTTAATGCTGTTTTCAAATTTTATATGTAAAATTATCTGAGAAAAACTCATCCCTGGTCCACAATAGAACCATTAAAGCTCTGTTCACAAACATGATTGAAGGCAGTACTTCACCATTTGTAAATATGATGGAATGTTGTAGTCCATATTTTTGTTCTATTTTCTTTACAATATCTTCATTTCCCAAGTAGCATAGGTTTGATGTTTTGATCAAAAAGAATATATTTTTTTATTTTGCACTTAAAAGAAGTATCCCCACCTCTCACCTTTATAGTTATTTGCCTATTTATTGAAGCAATAGTGTGGGGTGCCTGGGTGGCTCAGTAGGTTAAGCAACTGACTCGATTTCTGATCAGGACATGTTCTCATGGCTCATGGGATCCATGGTCGCAGTGTGGAGCCTGCTTGGGAGTCTGTCTGTCTGTCTGTCTGTCTGTCTCTCTCTCTCTGACCAGCTCCCACTCATGCTGTCTCTCTCAAATAAACATTAAAAAAATATAAATGGGCAAATGAATAATAAAATTAGAAAGCAGAAAGCAGACTATATGCAAGATTACCTTTCAGTGCCAGATTCCATAGTATTCTGAGGGCATGTGTGCACGTGTGTGTGTGTGTGTGTGTATGTGTATGTATGTTTATGTGCTTTAACCTTAAGAAGTACAGTAAAACCTTGGATTCCGAGTAACACAATTAGTGTTCCCCAAGACAAGCAAACATTTACAATGCATTTTAACTTGATAAGTGATGTCTTGCAACCTGAGTAGTACATGAGACCGAGCATCACATTATCACAACTGAGCCAACGTTTCTTCTCTCTCGCTGAGGGATTGTGGGTGATCGTCTCCCATACTCATATGCTTGGTCTCAGGCTGTGGTGTTTGGCAGAAATCAATGATTTTTAAGAACATTAGAAAGTGCCCACAACTGCACTAGTGTATATTTTGTCACCAAAGCACCTATGGATCGTCCTTTGTTTTACCACATAAGAGTAAGCTTACAAATGCTTTGCTTCATTCTAGGTCAGGTTGCCTGCTTACATAAATCCTTTCCTCTGCTGCCTTCTTGCCAGTTACATTAAATACACTATATGACAAGAGTTTATTAATACTGTACTGCAGTCAATATCCTTGCAAGCATAAGAAATAGCCCCTATGCAGGAAGATTCCATTGATCCAATAGATAGCAGTGGTTCCATTAGTGATAGTGAAAACCAGACTAAACAATAACCCTCCTCTCTCTTGTCTCCCTTATACCAGCCATGAAGGTTTTTAGAGATAAGTGTAGGTTACTTTGTCTTTATTTTCTGTATGTTCTTTATTATTGTGTATTATATTATAGTACTCTTCTCTTTTTTATATTAATATATTTGAGTTGTGGAATAAATCTGAGTTTCCATTATTTTTTATGGGAAAATTCACTTTGTTATACATGTGCTTTGGATTACCAGCATATTTCTAGAACAAATTGTGCTCACAAAAATTTTATTTTAAAAATTTCCTATAGAGCATGAGATTGGGTAAATGGCTTGTTGCTACTGTGGGTTTACATGCTGTCAGACTTTTAATTTGAATGTTTCTCAGTTCCTGGGGTCTGAATTTCATGAAGCAAAATCACAATCAGGAGGAATACAGAACAGAGACAATTACAGATATTGAAGCTCCTACATGATTCTTTTTTTTAATACTTTATTGTCAAGTTGGTTTCTGTATAACACCCAGGTGCTCATCCCCAGAAGTGCCCTCCTCCATGACCATCACCCCTCTTCCCTTCTCCCCCTCCCACTTCAGCCCTCAGTTTGTTTTCAACATTCAAGAGTCTCTCATGATTTGCCTCCCTCCCTCTCCCTCTTTCCCCCTCTTCCCCTCTCCATGGTCCTCTGTTAAGTTTCTCTGTTAGACTTATGAGTGAAAACATATGGTATCTGTCCTTCTCTGCCTGACTTATTTCACTTAGCATGACACCGTTGAGTTCCATCCTCATTGCCACAAATGGCCAGATTTCATTCTCATTGCCATGTAGTATTCCATTGTATGTATAAACCACGTCTTCTTGATCCATTGATCAATTGATGGACATTTAGGCTCTTTCCATATTTGGCTATTTGAAAGTGCTGCTATGAACATTGGGGTACATATGCCCCTATGCATCAGCACTTCCATATTCCTTGGGTAAATCCCTAGCAGTGCTAATTCTGGGTCATAGAAGAGTTCTATTATTAATTTTTCGAGGAACCTCCACACTGTTTTCCAGAGCGGCTGTGCCAGTTTACGTTCCCACCAACAGTGTAGGAAGGTGCCTGTTTCTCCACATCTCGCCAGCATCTATAGTCTCTTGTTTTTTTCATTTTAGCCACTCTGACCGGCATGAGGTGATATCTCAGTGTGGTTTTGATTTGTATTTCCCTGATGATGAGTGATGCTGAGCATCGTTTCATGTGTCTGTTGGCCATCTGGATGTCCTCTTTGGAGAAGTGTCTGTTCATGTCTTCTGCCCATTTCTTCACTGGATTATTTGTTTTTTGGGTGTGGAGTTTGGAGAGTTCCTTGTAGATTCTGAATATGAGCCCTTTATCCAATATGTCATTTGCAAAAATCTTTTCCCATTACATTGATTGCCTATTCATTTTTTTGATTGTTTCCTTTGCATTGCAGAAGCTGTTTATCTTGATGAGGTCCCAAAAGTTCATTTTGGTTCTTAATTCCCTCGCCTTTGGGGATGTGTTGAGTAGGAAATTGCTGCGTCTGAGGTCAAGGAAGCTGTTTCCTGTTTTCTCCTCTAGGGTTTTTATGGTTGTCTTTTAATGTCATCCATTTAGAAGGAATAAGAAAAGCTCACTTGAAATTAAATGTAGGAAAATATTTGGAATTATTAGCAGGATGGCACAGGGAAAACCCTGTGGACTGGGTGGTAGCTCTAGGTCTATAATGAATTATGAACTCCTGGCAAATCACTTAACCTGATTGTTGGTTTCATCTGTAGAGGTGAAGACAAGGGTTAGGTTAATGACATTCAATCCATGCTCTGTTGAAGTTTGTGAGCTATGGTGTAGCATATATGCAGGGGTTCTCACCCCTGCTCCAAACAGAAACTGATTTTACTGAATTTTTATATTGGAGCATGGAATACATTTTGAGTTTTCAAACAGGTCTTACCACTTAAGAACATTTGAAAGCCACTGAAGTGGATTGTCTCCACTCTCTGATGATAACTTTTTGATACTATAAAAGATTATGAATTCAGTTTTTACAATTCATTGAAGATGTACTCTATGCAAGGCACTATGCTAGATGGTATAAGGTGAAGATTGTACATAGCCTAGTCTGTATAGTCTGTTGTAACCACATGCAATGTCTGTTAAAAGTCCATAATAGTGACATAAGTACAGATGTATAAAGCTCAGAAGAGGAGAATTCCTGGTGATAGGTATGCATGTATATTATATGTGTATGTATATATACATATATAGACACATTACATATGAATATATATTAAAATATATGCATTATAGGTTGCACATTAACATATAATATATTGATATTGCTTATATATAAAACATATATAATACAGATGCATATATGTATTTCATATGTAATTTAGAAGAATGAGGTAAATTTTGTGTTTAATAGATTTATCTAGTTCATACATTGAACTTTCATCTCCCCTCATATTCTAATCTTTTGAACCAGTTTTTTTCACACTATAGGTAATTGGAAGCTATCTAAATAATTACTCATACATTCATCATTATTTCTTACCAGGCTGTGTGTTAGCTTCTTGACACTTGTATTGGTGCAGAGAATGGTTATGGTCTGTAAGGAGGCAGATTTGTTAAATATAGTTTTGTTTCATTAAATGGATACCCGCTTTACATTCCATATCATAGCACAAGACTTAAGCAAATTCCACCAAGTGATGTACCACATTTTTTTAAAGTATTTTTTTTTTTAATTTCTGGGTCAATAAGATATTTCAAGCAGTTATTTCAACTTGACACCCTAATAGATTCAAACATTCTCAACACCTCCTGAAGGTTCACATAATGGTGAACTTTAACGACAATTTTGTTCATCTTTACTTGCTGAACAGAGCTTAGTGGAATATCTTATGTGTAAAGCACTCAATATTTTTTACTTTTTGTTTGTTTTTTTTTACAAATGTCTTATTTAATTTAGTTTTTAAATTTACATCCAAGTTAGTTAGCATATAGTGCAACAGTGATTTCAAGGGTAGATTCTTTAATGCCCCTTACCCATTTAACACATTCCCCCCTCCCACAACTACTCCTGTAACCCTCTGTTTGTTCTCCATATTTAAGAGTCTCTTACGTTTTTGTCCCCTTCATTTTTTAAATATTATTTTTGTTTCCTTTCCCTTATGTTCATCTGTCTTGTATCTTAAAGTCCTCATATGAGTGAAGTCATATGATATTTGTCTTTCTCTGACTGACTAATTTCACTTAGCATAAGCATAATGCTCCCCAGTTCCATCCATGTAGTTGCAAATGGCAAGATTTAATTCTTTTTTTGTTTGCCGAGTAATACTCCCTTGTATATATAGACCACATCTTCTTTACCCATTTATCGATCGATGGACATTTGCCATCTTTCCATACTTGGGCTCTTGTTGAGAGTGCTGCTATAAACATTGGGGTGCAAGTGCCTCTTAGAGCATACCTGTATCCCATGGATAAATATCTAGTACTGCAATTCCTGGGTTGTAGGGTAGTTCAATTTTTTGAGGAAGCTCCATACTGTTTTCCAGAGTGGCTGCAGCAGTCTGCATTCCCACGAGCAGTGCAAAAGAGATCCTTTTTCTCCACCTCCTCGCCAACATCTTGTTGTTGTCTGAGTTGTTAATGTTAGCTATTATGATGGGTGTGAGGTGGTACTTCATTGTAGTTTTGATTTGCATTTCCCTGATGATGAGCAGTTTTTCATGTGTGGGTTGGCCATGTAGATATCTTCTTTGGAGAAGTGTCTATTCATGTCTTTTGCTCACTCGTTCACTGGATGATCTGTTTTTTTCAGTGTTGAGTTTGATAAGTTCTTTATAGATTTTGGATACTAACCCTTTATCTGATATGTCATTTGCAAATATCTTCTCCCATTCCATTGGTTGCCTTTTAGTTTTGTTGATTGTTTCCTTTGCTATGCAGAAGTGTTTTATTTTGACGAGGTTCCAATATTCATGTGCTTTTGTTTTCCTTGCCTCCAGAGATGTGTTCAGTAAGTAGTTGCTGTGGCCAAGGTCAGAGAAGATTTTGCCTGCTTTTTCCTCAAGGATTTTGATGGCTCCCTGTCTTACTTTTAGGTCATCCATGCATTTTGAATTTATTTTTGTGTATGGTGTATGAAAGTGGTTGAGGTTCATTTTTCTGGATGTTGCTGTCCATTTTTCCTAGCACCACTTGCTGAAGAGACTGCTTTTATTCCGTTGAATATTCTTTCCTGCTCTGTCAAAGATTAGTTGGCCATACGTTTGTGGGACCATTTCTGGGCTCTCTATTCTGTTCCATTGACCTGAGTGTCTGTTTTTGTGCCATTACCATACTGTTGTGATGATTACAGCTTCTAGAGCTTGAAGTCCAGGATTGTGATGCCTCCTGCTTTGATTTTCTTTTTCAAGATTGCTTTATCTATTCAGGGTCTTTTCTGGTTCCATATGAACTTTAGGATTGCTTGTTATATGTCTGTAAAGAATGCTGATGTAATTTTGATAGGGATTGCATTGAATATGTAGATTGCTTTGGGCCGTATTGACATTTTAGTAACATTTGTTCTTCCTATCCTGGAACAAGGAATATTTTTCCTTTTTTTGTGTGTGTCCTCAATGTTTTTCATAGGCTCTTTATAGTTTTCAGTGTATAGATTTTTCACCTCTTTGGTTAGATTTATTCCTTTGTATTTTATGGATTTTGATGCAGTTGTAAATGGGATCAAATCCTTGATTTGTTTTTCTGTTGCTTCATTGTTGGTGTATAGGAATGCATCTGATTTCTGTGCTTTGATATTATATCCTGCAACTTTGCTGAATTCATGGATCAGTTCTGGTATTTCTTTTATGGAATATTTTGGGTTTTCCATATATAGTATCATGTCATCTGCAAAGAGTGAAAGTTCAACCTCCTCCTGGCCAGTTTGGACACCTTTTATTTCTTTGTGTTGTCTGATTGCTGAGGCTAAGACTTCCAGTGGTATGTTGAATAAGAATGGGGAGAGTGGACATCCTGTCTTGTTTCTGACCTTATGGGGAATGCTCTCAATTTTTTTCCCTTTTGAGGATGATATTAGTGTTGGGTTTTTCACATATGGCTTTTATGATCATGAGGTATGATCCTTCTATTCCTACTTTCTTGAGGGTTTTTATCAAGAAAGGATGCTGTATTTTGTCAAATGGTTTCTGTGCATCTATTGAGAGGATCACATGGTTCTTGTCCTTTCTTTTATTGATGTGATGAATCACATGGATTGTTTAGCGGAAATCGAACCAGCTCTGCATCCCAAGGTATAAACCCTACTTGGTCGTGATGAATGGTTTTCTTAATGTATTGTTGGATCTGATTGGCTAATATCTTGTTGAGGATTTCTTTAAAAATTTTTTAATCTTTATTTTTGAGTGAGAGAGAGAATAAGTGAGTGCAAACGGGGGAGGAAGAGAAGGAGAGGGAGACATAGAATCTCAAGGCTCTAATGTGTCAGCACAGAGCCCATAAACTGTGAGATCATAACGTAACCTGATTTCGACACCGAAACGACATAACTAACTAGGCATCTCTGTCTTGTTGAGAATTTTTGCATCCATGTTCATCAGGGAAACTGGTCTATAGTTCTCCTTTTTAGTAAGATCTTTGGTTTTGGAATCAAAATAATGCTGGCTTCATAGAAAGAGTTTGGAAGTTTTTCTTCCATTTCTATTTTTTTTTTAATAGCCTCAAGAGAACAGTGTTAACTCTTCCTTAAATATGTGGTAGAATTCCCCTGGAAAGCTATCTGGCCCTGGACTATTAATTTTTTTTGAAGATTTTTGGTTATTAATTTGATTTCTTTACTGGTTTTGGGTTTGTTAAAATTTTCTATTTCTTCCTGTTTCAGTTTTGGTAGTTTATATGTTTCTAAGAATTTGTCTATTTCTTCCAGATTGCCCATTTTATTCGCATATAATTTTGCTCATATCTTATTTTTTTTTGTATTTCTGCTGTGTTAGTTGTGATCTCACCTCTTTCATTCTTGATTTTACTTATTTGGGTCCTTTCTTTTTGATCAGACTGGTTATGGGTATATCAGTTTTGTTAATTCTGTCAAAGAACCAGCATCAATAGCATTGATTTCTGCTCTAATCTTTATTATTTCCTGTCTTCTGGTGGTTTTGGGTTTAATTTGCTGTTCTTTTTTCAGCTCTTTGAGGTGTAAGGTTAGGTTGTGTATAGGAGACCTTTCTTTCTTCTTTAGGAAGGCCTGGATTGCTGTATACTTCCCTTGTATGACTGCCTTTGCTGTATCCCAGAGGTTTTGAGCTGCAGTGTTAAGCATTTTCATTGGCTTCTATGTACTTTTCAATATCCTCTTTAACTTATTTGTTACCCATTCATTCTTCAGTAAGATGTTCTTTATTCTCCACATATTTGTTACCTATCCAAATTTTTTCTCGTGGTGATTTCAAGTTCCACAGCACTGTGGAAAGTATATGTATGGCATGATCTCATTCTTTTTGTATTTGCTGAGGGCTGATTTATGTCTCAGTATGTGATCTATTGTGGAGAATGTTCCATGTGCATTGGAGAAGAATGTATTTCCTGGTGCTTTAGGATAAAATGTTATGAATGTATCTGTTAAGTCCATCTGGTCCAGTGTGTCAAAGCAATTGTTTCCTAGTTGATTTTCTGATTAGATGATCTGTATCCACCATTGTAAGTGGGGGTTTGAAGTCCCCTACTACTATGGTATTATTATCAATGAGTTTCTTTATGTTTGTGATTAGTTGATTTATATATTTGTGTGCTTTAACTTTGGTGCATAAATGTTTACAATTATTAGGTCCTCTTGGTGGATAGACCTTTTAATTATGATATAATGCCCTTCTTCATCTCTTGTTACAGTATCTATTTTAATGATTAAATTGTCTGATATAAGTACAGCTATCCCTCGACTTCTTTTCTTGACCATTAGCATGATAGATGGTTCTCCATCCCCTTACTTTCAAGCTGAAAGTGTCTTTAGTTATAAAGTGGTTCCCTTGTAAGCAGCATATACATGTATGTTGTTTTCTTATTCATTCTGTTACCCTATGTCTTTTGATTGGAGTATTTAGCCCATTGACATTTAGAATGAGTACTAAAAGATATGAATTGATTGCCATTGTGTTTTTGTAGAGTTGAAGTGTCTGGTTGTGTTCTGTGGTACATTCTAGTCTTTGATGCTTTTTGTATTTATGTATGTACATATGTATGTATGTTTTTTCTCCCCTCAGAGAGTCCCCCTTAAAATTTCTTGCAGGGCTGCGTTAGTGGTCACAAACTATTTTAATTTTTGTTTGGGAAACTTTTAATCCCTCCTTCCATTTTGAAGGACAGCTTTGCTGGATATTTTTCTGACCCAGCACTTTGAATATATCATGCCACTCCTTTCTGGTCTGCCAAGTTTCTCTGGATAGGTCTGCTGCAATCCTGATCTGTCTTCCCTTGTAGGTTAAGGATTGTTTTTCCCTTGCTGCTTTCAGATTGTTTCCTTGCCTGAGGATTTTGTGAATTTGACTGTGATATGCCTTGTTGATGGTTGGTTTTTGTTGAATCTAATGGAGGTCTTCTTTGCTTTCTGGAATTTTGATTTCTGTGTCTTTCTGTAGGTTAGGAAAGTTTTCCACTATGATTTAATCACATAATATTTCTACCTTCTTTTTCTTCACATTCTGGGACTCCTATGATTCTGATGTTGTTCATTTTTCATGCCACTGATTTCTCTCATTCTTAAGTTGTACTCTTTTGCTTTAGTCTCCCACTTATTTTCTGCTTCATTTGTCTCCATAAATTTGTTCTATCACTGATTCACTGTTCTGCCTAATCCGTGCTTGGTGCTGTGGCATCCATTCAAAATGGCAGCTCAGTTACAGCATTTTTTATTTCATCCTGACTTGCTTTTACTTCTTTTATCTCCGCAGAGAGGGATTCTGTTTTCAACCCCAGCTAGTATTCTTATTATTGTGATTCTAAATTCTGGTTCAGACCTCTTGCTTGTATCTGTGTTGACTAAGACCCTGGCTGTTTCTTTCTGCTTTTTCTTTTGGGATTCATTGCTTCATGTTTTCATTTAGAAGGTAGAACAGGAATTAATAAGGTAAAAAAAATTATAAAAATAAAAACAAAATGCAAAAAAAGAAAATAAATGATGCCAGATACTAGATGTGTTTTGGTCTGATTGTTGAAAGGAGCTTGATTGATCAGAGAAGAATGAGTAAAAAGAACAAGAAAAAAAAGGTAAAATGTTTGAAAATTTGAAAAAAATGAATACAATTAAATAGAATAAAATGAGATGTTGGAAGTAAAATAGAATTTGAAAAATTACAACAAAGTAAATATTGTAGAAAACAAAATATTTCTAATAAAAATTAAAAGTAAAAATAATCTTTCCTCTTTCTGTATTCAAGAAATAGAAAAGAAACTTGAATAGATGGACCAGTGAGCAGACTGAAATATGATTGAAATTACATTTTCACCTACAAGTCAACCTATGAGCACTTTATAGTGTGTAATCTAAGCAGGTGGGGAGATGTGTGGTGTTCCTGAAGTGGAAGGTTGGCCCAGTTGGTGTGGCTTAGTGTCATGGCTCCATTCTCCACTAGATGGTTTTGCATGGCTTACTAGGGTGGATTGTTGTCATGCTTGTAGGTGTGTATGCGCATGCATTGGAGGGGTGAAAATGGTATCAGCCAGCTAAGTAGTTTCTAGTATCAGAACTCTGTTTTCCCCGATCAGCAATCTCACACCCATCCTTTGTCTCCGGTTTCTTTCCACTTTCTGCTTTTAATCTGTGATCAAGGCTTCAGAATGCCAAGTGACACTTCCCTCCTGAGTTTTATGTCAGATGCAGCTGTTTTTCCTGACCCCTTACTTCTGGGGGACTGTGACTTTGACCAGTTCTGCCTCTGCGGGAGGGGCTCATAAAGCAATGGCTAGCTGCACCCAGGAATGTATGTGGGACCGTGCTGCTACTGATGCTCAGAGACTACAGCTGGATGGTAGCCCAACCCAGAAAAAGTTCACGTGATCGTGTAGCAGCAGCATTTCAGGGATTATGGCAAATCACAACATACTTCTGGCACCAGGGTTCACCCTTAACTATTTTGTTCCAGCACCAGCAAATGTGGTTCTCCGGGATCCACTGGAACCTTTGCCTGTGGGATGACTGCATGGCCTCTACCAAGCATCCTCCCAGCAGAGGAGCCACCTCTTCCCATTTGGCCTAAGGACCCCACTTCACTCTGCTCCTGGTGATTCATGCTTTTCACCAGGTCACCGCCAGGTAAGGAGCTATGGAGTTTCAGACACTGTGCTCCCCCTGTTTATAGATTGTTACTGGAATTTAAACCTTCTCCTTTTTCCCTATTTCAGTCCCTGCAGCTTTTTCCAATTTTCCACTTTCTTCCAAGCTGCTTTGGGGGAGGGGGGTGCTTTTCCATATTCTCCCACCCTGTCCATTCTCTCTCCAAAAGCAAAAACAGCTCCCTGTCCTCTGTGACTTCTCTTTCCACCAGTTCACCTCTCCGTGCCATGTACCTGCTTAGTTCTGTGGTTCAGGTTGTGCAGATTGTTGTGTTAATCCTCAGATCACTTTTCTTTGTATATAAGGTCATTTAGAGTTGATCTGGCTCTTATTTCATAGACACGAGACACAAAAAATATCTTCTATGCTGTTCCACCATCTTGGCTTTTCTAAAGCACTCAATTTTTTTAATAAGAAAATGCCATCGATTATTTATAGGAAGGCAACCCCTTTTTAATAAGAGCTGGCAGTAGTGTAAATAGTGCTACTAAAAATCAATAACATTTTATCAGTTGGCACAGATTACATTTACCCACCATATGTAAAATGAAAAGAAGAAAATATTGCATTTTTAGGATAATAGTTATGAGAATAAAAACCTATTTTAGGATGAACTATCAACACTGATGGCTCTGCAGTAAGTATGAACATAAGTTCAAAGACAATGGTGAAATTTTGAAAATACATTCTAAAATACACAGCAGTGTTAGTCATTTTATCAGAAATTGGTGTACTTTTTGTTGAGGACAAGACCATGTGAGCCACACAGTCTGTTGGAACTACTCAGTTCTGCCATTCTGTCTCTTCAGCAATAGAGAATGTATTAATGAATGGGCCCTGCTGTGTTCCAGTGAACTATAGAAAGTATAGAAGCAGATTTAGCCCCAGGACCATAGTTTGCCAACACTGACCTATATAGTTATGAGTGATTCTTGTAAATGTCTTGGTTTTTACAATGAAAATTAAAAGTTTTAAACAATTTTTTTTTGTTAATGTGTTATTTTTGAGAGAGACCAAGAACAAGCAGGTTTGGAGCAGAAAGAGAAACGCTCACAGAATCTGAAGTAGGCTCCAGGTTCTGAGCTGTCAGCAGAGAGCCCAACGCAGGGCTCGAACTCACAAACCGCAAGATCATGACCTGAGGCAACGTTGGATGCTCAACTGAATGAGACATCTAGGTGCCCCTTAAGATTTTTTAATACTGGGTCATAAATATTTTCATTTTTATTGCTTATTTTTGAGAGAGAAACATTGGGCAAGCAAGGGCAGGGAGAGAGGGGGACTCAGAATCTGTAGCAGGCTTCAGGCTCTGAACTGTCAGCACAGAGCCCAGTGTGTGACGCGAGATCATGATTTGAGCTAAAGTCTGATGTTCAACTGACTGAGGCACCCCTATTTTTAAAAGAATCATTTTCAAGTTCTTCATTCCATGATTGCATTTAAGGAGTTAAAGTAGAATCATTTTCTAACTTACCATGTTTTAGCAGTAGATGTCAAATACGGTGTTTATTCACAGAATTTAGCACATGGAGTTAATTTCGTGTAGTGAACTGCATCTTACCAAAAATATTTGATGATATTAAGTAGAATCTCTGGCAAATACCAATGAACCACTATAATCTGTACTTGACATTTTTAATGAATAATTTTATTATTTTGGAGGATTTAAAATATTGTTAGCATGAATAACTTAACATCTTTTCTGATACTGGGAAAATGAATAAAACTTCATGAAACAAGTTGATTCAGAATAATAGTGATGTGATTTACCTGAAACTACAACCCAAGTTTGAATTCTCAGTTCAGATAAAATGTTATTTACACATTTTATTCATTTTGTACCACTCAGTAACTGCCAACTCTTATAAATATGGTGGTGGCTCAAATGAAAACATTCACTGTTCTCAAGTAACTATTGAACATACAAGTAACATATCCTCCACCATCTGAGAAGTGGAGTGGTCTAGAAGAAAATAGCACTGGGCGGGCATTAAGAGAACTGGCCACCAGTCCCAACATGGTATATAAATCAACTGAACAAACTGGTTGCCCAGGAATCATCAATTTACTATTCTGTAATGTAGGAATGATACCATTCACCTGTGCTAGGATGATAATAGGTATGCGAGTCCCTTGTAAGTGATCAATTACTTCTAAAACAAATAAAAAGACGCCTTCTCTTTTAGTGCCTGGAAAGATGGTTAGTATTGCTGCTTCTAATTTTTGACTTAAGCTTTTGTTTTACTTTGTTTGCACGAGGGAGTAGGAAGTTTTTAACAATAATATAATCATAGTGGTGTTCTTGCCCCTCTTTATCAGAATTTTTTTCACCTTGTTTAAACCGAATGAATGTGTTCAATAGTCTGAAATGTAATATAATGTAGTTAGACTCTGAATACATATATTCATCAAAACATTTCACGGAGGTCATGATACTAAGTATGCCATGGATGGGACAAAATCACAACAGGCAACTTTATTTGTAGAATTTGATCCAAAAATCAAGAAAAAAATAAAAGAGCTGTGTCTCTGTTAGTACACAAAATAAACCAAAAAATACGTCAACATTTACCATGAGATCATTTAAATGTATTTGCAAATGATTTGATAAGGGAAAAGTGATTTACAACACGGGAAACTTCTTATAACAACCATAGACTTAAATGCACTGCACTGTAGGTCACCTAGACTAGGTTAGCAAGGATGAACAAAGTGATAGATCCAAAAGGCAACCCCAAACACCTTCCTCAGATGGAGACTTTGGTAACTGTGGTAAAAACAAAATATCAATTCCTGTTCTTCACCATGCTGGATGGTCATTCCGTCCATTTTTTCTCCCTCAATGATGAGTCCATTTTAAATACTTCAATTATTATGAAGACACTCCAAATCCACAGAACAGCAGACACTTCCATTCTGCGCATCAAGACAAAAGCGTTAGCCAACTGAGAGTGAATATAAATCAATCAGTATGTATTTTCATGTCCCAAATGACCATTTCTATTTTGAGATAAACTCCATGAATGCTACTAAAGAAAATACCAGAAAAATGCTAGAGGAGGTGGTGAAAGGAAGGAAGGACATATGAGTCCCTCTTGCTAGCTCCTGCTGGCAGTGCAAGTTTATACCTCCCAAACCATGTTTAGAATGCCTCCCCTATATTTCCAAGTTGTCCACAGAACTTATGTTCACTGGACTTATATTTTTGAAAACAATTTTATTTAGAATATCGATCAAAGATAATTTGTCATTGACAAAGTGAGGGCAACTCCAAAATGGGTTCCAGAAAGGTTTGAATTCAGAAGAGTCTCTCTCTCAGTGGTGACTATTATGGGGACAGCACATATTTAGGGAAAGTAATGGAAATTCATTAAAAATTAAGGATGTATATTACTGTTAATATACTTTGGTAATCTCCCTAAATATATCTCATACCTAACCTCAAAGAAATACTACTAAATAACACAGGTTTCTGCATCCCTGGTCACTGACTTTACTCGGGCTTGAAAGTACACACCGTGGCTCTTTTGCTATGTGAAAGTTGATATTGGCCTTTTCCTATTAGGGCTGAATCTTAAGAGGGTAGTTTCTAGAAAAAAAAAAAAGAATCCACCTGTAGAACAGCCATAAAAAGATGATTGGGAACCTTCCATTGAAGCTAAGCCAGAATTTGATAGAACTGAATAAACTCATATTTTAAATGTGCTTAATCATGAGAATCTCAAATATATGTTTTGGCAGAGATGTGACACTGTCTAACCCCAGCTTCAAGTCCACTGTAGCCACAGCTCTTCCCAACCTTCGCAGGATAGAGGGGTCAGTTTTTAATTTCAAAGACATAGTAGGTTCCCTCGTGGGAATTCCTCCAAAAAGACAAGGAAATAATAACAATTAATTAAATCCTGCAGCAAGAGCTGAAGTTCCCACATTAGGTACTAAGATAATTAAAGCAAACAACTTCATAGAGCACTTTCTTCTAATACTGACAGCTTCTTGAAGGAGCTCATAAAAATTTTCCAGCATGAAAAAGTGCTCGTTTTTTCTTCCTTCCTTCCTCCCTCCCTCCCTTCCTTTCTTTCATTTTTAATTGGGCCTAGTTTCAATTTTAAAATTCTGTACTTTAAAGCCAAGAGCAAGTACTATTTTAGCCCATGTTAATTTGGAATTTACCTATATAAACAGGGTGGCTCTGATCCTCTCAGACATATTAACCTCCCTTGAGAAGGAAATGCCTACCTGTGTTTCCATAATGCCCCTCAGAACCTGTGCATCCAGAAACATCAGGAATGAACCTCCCTCCAGTACTCTGTGACAATTGTTCAAGGCCTGATTGTCCTCAGGACATGCAATTACCTTGCATTTGCAAGTTGTGCAGGGAGATCCAGCCATTGTCCACACTGCGCCACTCAGCCTTGAGATGCCATAGCTGTCCAGGCAAGTTTTCCTAATGTCGTAGGCAATGTTATCTGCCAGACAGGGGTCACTGACACAGCGGGGACAACACTCCCCTTCCAAGATGGCTGTGTACTCACAGCTCAGATTGGGGCAGGTGAGTGGCCAACAGTCCACCTCTCCATCCTGTAGAGAGAAAGCCAAAAAGGGCTCATCTCTGTTCTTATGAACAATTCTGCTCCCAAATTCCTGGCCAGGGGTGGGGAGGGACAGTCATCATCACTGTCCTCACTGAATGTTTCTACTTCCACCTTTATGGGTATAATGTGCTTCTTCCTTGAAGAGCTACTACCACTATCACCTCCTCCAAGATACTTTTGCTGACCATCTATACTGCAGCCTGAGAAAGAGGCAGGTCCATATCTGTGTGCCAGTGATAGCCCATAACTTTTTATCATCATACTTATGTTCCTTATTATCATTATCAGGACAACTCCAGATTAAGTTTTGAGCATGTAGGCTCTGGGTTTGTTTCTTTATCTCCCTGATGCTTACTTAGCACAGTTTGGGTCAAAAAAATTGCTAATTGAATGAGCAAATAAGTATAGAGATAATTTCTCTTTAGATATGAACCAGCACCTTATTAATTTCTCTTAAGGTCAAAGCAGAACCTGAGGCACTATAATATTTCAATGTCATATTTCAACATCAGAAACTGAGTCCTTAGTATCAATCAAAGTTAAAATTGAGATTGGGCAATATCAAGAAAACTACTTCAGAATGGTTTTGAATGAGACATTTAGCTAGCAACACCACAAACATGTAGCAACTGTGTTTCAGAATCTAGCTATGGCTCCATGGAACTGCCTGTAACTATTTCTCCATGCAGCCTCTCTTCTGTTATGGCCATTCATTACAATTTATGAAACCTCACGTCTAATGATTTAGACAGCTTCATTACAGATCAGGTCTATCATGCTCATTATATCATACAGAGTTTAGCACATGTGTATTCTTGATAAATATTTATTATATATGAATCACATTATATTCAAATAATTATTAAGCTACATGTTCAACATCTTCAGTTTTCCCAGGAGATACTAACTTTAGGGGCTGGGGATGGACATGGAAACTCTTCTGAAATTCAATGAAAATTTCATGTCTGAAATTAATCTTGATTTTTCTAAGTGCTTGATGAATGGCTTCTGGAAAAAGAAATACAATTTTCCAGACTGGTATGGAGGCTAATTTTATAGTTGTGTTGGGTTTATTTGCCCTTGGATGGGACTTGGAAAAAAATGGCTTTGATTTTAATATATCTGAGTTCTACTCCTCAGTATTAGAATCCATTCTTCTGAATCATCCCTATTAAGATGATCTGCACATTCACCATGAGACTAGAAAATCTGAGAGAAATTTACAGTACAATTTCTCTAAATGCCTATTTTCATACAGTATCCATGGACAAAATCACTAACTTCAGCAAATGTTAAACTACATAACGTAAGCTGACTTGGTTGTGGCTTGGTTCCAACAGTTATGACTTCCTCATAGATGGAACATAAGATTCACTGTGATTATATAGCCTATCAGTAGTGACTATTGTATGCTAAGTATCTTCGATATGCAAGCACTGTATTTGCACGTCACATATATTCTCTCATCTTACTAAAAGTCCTACAAAACTGGTATTTCACTTGCGTACAAGGAAAGAATGATCAGTGCAAGGACTTGCCCAAGTTAATAAAGATAGAGCTAGCCTGTAGGAGAAGCAAGACTAAATTCTATATCTCTATGACTCAATCCCTGATATTTCTACCATGTTCTATTATCTCTCCTATTGAAACTTTAAATGGTTAGGTCCCAAGAAATTGAAGATTTGGCTAGAACTACAAGTCCCGGTCAAGGCTTTGAAAGCTTTCTATCATGCAGAGATTTTTCTTCATCTGGATTTGCCAAAAAGTAGCAGGTGTAAATTAACAAATTGGGCCAAATCTGACCCATAAACACATTCTTTTTGTCTTGTGTGTGTATATATATGTTAAATTCCAGTATAGTTAGCATGCACTGTTATATTAGGTTTAGGTATATAGTGATTCAACTATTCCATACATCAACCATTGCTTATCAGAAGTGCACTACCCATCACCTGTATCATCCATTGCCCCTCCCTGTCTTTGTATATTGTTTTAAATAGTAGACTCTTAATGTCTTTAGGCAGAGCATATGCCTCATAATAGCCACAAGACTCAAGCTCCTTGAATAGGATCACAAATAGCAGAAACTGAAGCGTGTAGGCAACCAAATTTGCAGCCTTTCCAGAGTAAAGGGAGAACACCTTCTAAGGGAAGATGACCTACCAGACACCGGCACTGCTGGCAGCTATGAGTCCAATTGTCTCCGCTTCGATAGAGCTTGTGTCCATTTTGATCTAAACATTGACTTGTGATCCTGGTGTCACACTCTGGGCAACAGAAAAGGTCAACACTTGGATTCCGGCAATCACAAGCTGTCCGTCGGCAGAAGATCTTTCCGTCCTGTTTAGAAATGAGGTTAAGGAGGTTACATTATTAGGGAAACAAGGTGGCTACACTAAGGCAAACCTTATAAACAGAGCACCTATAAAGGAATTCTTCGAGTCAGTGTACTTCCCTGGCCATCTTTCATTTTGTTTAAAATAGATGCACATGTGTGCACTCACACACATGCTGTCTTTCCCTGACCTTGCCTGCAAAGCAGCTCATGTAAAAATGGAGATATCTCTAAGTTTAAAAAGTATATGTTCTTTGAAACTTTTTTCTTAAATGTTTACAAAAAAAATCCCATTTTTTAAAAAGTTTATTATCAAATTGGTTTCCATACAACACCCAGTGCTCTTCCCCACAAGTGCCCTCCTCCATCACCACCACCTCTTTACCCCGTCCCCCTTCTCTTCAACCCTCAGTTCGTTTTCAGTATTCAATAGTCTCTCAAGTTTTGCATCCCTCTCTCTCCCCAGCTCTTTCCCTCTTCCCCCTGGTCCTCCATTAGGTTTCTCTTGTTCTCTGTTAGACCTATGAGTGCAAACATATGGTATCTAAAATCCCATTTCTAAGGAAAATTATGAGGAGGGGCAAGATGGTAGAGAAGTAGGGAGCTCTGTAATCTCTGCCTGCCCACAACTACCAAACTGAGAAGGACTGAAGCCACAATAGTCTGATCTGCAAGAGTAGGAGGAAAACACAGGGAGTCCATATTAGATGACAGCCTCATAGGTGCCTAAATGAGTGCAAACTGGGGAAATTAGACCTGGCTGGGGCAGAGGCTCTGGGGGGAGGGAGCTCCAGCCCAAGGCAGAGCTGGGGAGAGCATGGAGACCCAAGGTGAAGAGCATGAAAACGCTCATAGAGTGGTTTCTAGAGAAGAGAAAAACCTTGGCCAAGGATGGAGAGAGATACTATCATTCCGTATATAACCAATAGGCATGGAGAGAGAACTTATTTTTCCTTGGACTCGATGGCACACTGATTCCAGGCAGCACAAGCAAAACAGATCCTTGACTCCCCCTACTCAATCCCAGCTAGAAAGCTGCCTGCCTGTGGGAGTACATCTCATATCTGGCAATAGCATTAAAGTGCATGGACTAAATTTGGAAACAAGGTGGGACTTGGAAAAAACAACTTGTGCTGCCCACAGCACAGAGAGATCAGACTCAAAAAAGGGCTTGGGGCACCGCCATTCTTATCCCTGCAGCCACCAAAGCGGGGCCTCAGAAAGCCCCCAAAACCTGACCTACCTACACAAAACCATGCCCATCTGTGCTAGAGAGCTGTTTTTTGTTTTCTTTTTCCTTCCCCCACCCCTCCACCCCCCAGAATCCAGGAAAGACCAACACTGAAGCACTTCCATGATTAGATCAGTTCTTGCCATCCAGATATATTTTCCCTTATCTCATTCTTTAAAAACTTTTTTAAATATAGTTTATTTATATTTGAGACAGAAAGAGACAGAGCACAAGTAGGAGAGGGGCAGAGAGAGAGAGGGAGACACAGAATCCTAAATAGGCTTCAGGCTCTGAGCTGTCAGCACAGAGCCTGATGCTAGGCTTGAACCCACAAACCATGAGGTCATGACCTGAGCTGAAATCGGACATTCAACTGACTGAGCCACCCAGGCACCCCTTCCCTTATCTCATTCTTATCTCTCCCTTCTGCAGGTTTTACACTCTCAGACTGTCCTTTGTCTTTTGTTTCTGTCCCCCCCCCCCTTCTTTTTTCTTTTCAACTTTTCCTCTTTTGATTTGCTTGTCTGATTTGTCTGTGTGTTTGCATGTGTTTGTTCCCCTGTGTGCCTGTCTATTTTCCTTCTCAGGGCTACCTCAAGAAAATACATGGTTGGGCCCCAAATATCACTGAGTAGGGAAATAAAATAAAGGCACAACAAGAGAAACCAAGAGACACCATTAAAAGAATACTTCCTGAAGTGAGAGGCCCTGGACAATGAGCCTCCTTAAATAGAGCACTACAACAGGTGTACAGTGCATAATGAGCTTTTAAAACTGACAAGAGACAGAAAGATAGCCAAATGATGAAACTAAAGAACTCTCCTCTAAAGAAATTCCAGGAAGACGTCACAGCCACAGAAATGCTCAAAACAGATTTAAGCAAAATAGCTGAACAAGAATTTAGAACAACTGTTATAAAATTAATCCCTGGGCTCAAAAAATAGCATCAGAGAAGCTACTGATACAAAGGCTAGTGACCTTCAAAGTAGCTGTGATGAGACAAAAAGAAATGCTACAAATGGGGTGCATAGTAAAATGGAAGTGTCCACTGCACAAATTGAAGAGGCAGAGAGGAGAATAGGTGAATAGAAGACACAGTTATAGCAAAAGAGGAAGCCGAGAAAAAGAAATTGACACAGGAGCATGAAAGGAGAATTCAATAACTGAATTATACAATCAAATGGAACAATATCCATATGATAGGAATTCCTGAAGAAGAAAGAGAAAAAGGTGCTGAAGGGGTGCTTAATCAAATTATAGCTGAGAACTTCCCCAATTTGAGGAAGGAAATAGACATTGAAATCCAAGAGGCACAAAGAATTCCCCTCAGATGTAACTTGAATCGACCTTTTTGCAGGACATATTATAGTGAAACTGTCAAAATATAAAGATAAAAAGAGAATTTTGAAAGCAACTAGGGATAAAAGGGCCCTAACATACAAAGGGAAACCTATCAGAGTGTTTACAGACCTATCTACTGAAACTTGGCAGACCAGAAAGGAATGACAGGAATTCATCAATGTGATGAGCAGAAAAAATAGGCAGCCAAGAATCCTTTATCTAGTGAGCCTCTAATTAAAAAAAGGAAGAGAGATAAAGGTGTTCCCAAATAAACAAAAATTGAGAGACTTCATCACCACCAAACCAGCCCTACAAGAAATCCTAAGATGGACTCTATAAGAGAAATGTTTCAAGGAACACAAGGTACCAGAGACACCACTACAAACATGAACTCTACAGAAAACACAATGGATATAAACCCACATTTTTCAATAATAACACTGAATGTAAATGGACTTATACTCCCATCAGATGACAGAGAGTAGCAGAATGGATCAAAAACCAAAATCCATCAATTTGCTGTCTATAAGAGACTCATTTTAGACCTGAGGACACCTTCAGATTGGGAGTAAGGGGATGGCTTACTCTCAGGCTTCTGTTGTCAAAAGAAAGCCGGAGTAGCCAAACTTACATTGTACAAACTTGACTTTAAAGTAAAGGCAGTAAGAAAAGATGAAGAAGGACATTAAATAATATTTACAGGGTTTCTCCATCAGGAAGAGCTAACAGTTCTAAACATCCATGCACCAAATTCAGGAGCACCCAAATACATAAAAAAATCACAAAAAGAAACAATCTTATTCATAAGAATGTGGTAATTGAAGAGAGTTTTAATACTCCACTTACAGCAATGGATAGGTCAACAAGACAGAAAATCACAAAAAAACAATGGACCTGAATGACACATTGGAACAGATGGAATTGATAAGATACATATTCAGAACTCTGCATCCTGAAGCTAGGGAATTCACCTTCTTGAATACTCATGGCACATTCTCCAAGATAGATCACATAATGGGTCATAAAGCAGCCCTCCATAAATATAAATGAATTGACATCATACCATGCACAGTTTTATATCACAATGCTATGAAACTTGAAATTAACCACTGGACAAAGTCTGGAAAACCTCCAAAAATGTGGAGGTTAAAAACTACCCTACTAAAGAATGATTTGACCAGTCACACAATTAGAGAAGAAATTTAAAAATATATGGAGAGAAGTTAAAACAAAAATACAATACAAACTCTCTGGGACATAGCAAAGGCAGTCCTAAGGTGAAAGAATATTGCAACCCAGGCCTATTTCAAAAAACTAGAAAAAGCACAAATTCAAAATCTAACAGAGCACCTAAAGGAACTAGAATGGGAGCAGCAAAAGCACCCCAAACCCAGCAGAAGAAGAGAAATAATAAAGAAGAGGGCAGAAATAAACAATATAGAATTTAAAAACAAAACAGTTGAGCAGATCAATGAAACCAAGAGTTGGTTCTTTGAAAAAACAAACAAAATTGATAAACCCCTAGCCAGCGTCCTGAGAAAGAAAAGAGAGAACACCCAAATAGAAAAACTCATGAATGAAAATGGTTCTATCACAACCAATCCCTCAAAAATACAAGCAATAATCAGGGAATATTATGAAAAATTATATGCCAACAAACTGGACAACCTAAAAGAAATGGAAAAATTCCTAAACACACATGCACTACCAAAACTCAAATGGGAAGACATACAAAATCTGAACAGACCCATAACCAGTGAAGAAATCGAATCAGTTATCAAAAATCTCCCAACGAATAATAGCCCTGTGCCAAATGGCTTCCTCACGGAATTCTATCAGACACTTAAAGCAGAGTTAATACAGATCCTTCTCATTTTATTCCAAAAAATAGAAATAGAAGGAAAACTTCTGAACTCATTCTATGAAGCTAGCATCACTCTGATTCCCAAACCAGACAGAGGCCCAACAAAAAAAGAGAACTACAGGCCAATATCCTTCATGAATACAGATGCAAACTCAACAAGATACTAGCAAATCGAATTCAAGAAAATATAAAAAGAATTATCCATCACGATCAAGTAGGATTCATTCCTAGGTTACACAGCTTGTCTAATAATTGCAAAGCCATCAATGTGATACATCACATTAACAAAAGAAAAGATAAAAACCATATGATCCTGTCAATAGATGCAGAAAAAGCATTTGACAAAATACAGTATCCTTCTTAATAAAAACCCTTGAGAAAGTTGGGATAGAGGGAACTTGCTAAAACACTATAAAAGCCATTTATGAAAAGCTCACAGCTCATATCATCCTCAATGGGGAAAAACTGAGAGCTTCCCCCTGAGATCAGGAACACGACCAGGGTGTCCACTCTCACCACTGTTGTTTAACATAGTGCTGGAAGGAGAGGAGCCAAGATGGTGGAGAGGAAGGGAGCTCTATAAATTTCATTTGCCCCATTGATCTGCAAGAGCGGAAGGAGAAAATACGGACTCCAGAAGGAAGAGAACCTGAAGGATACCTGAGTGAGTGAGTATGAACTGGGGAGATTGGAAAACAGGCCAGCCCAATGGGCAGGGGAGGTGGGAGCTCCAGCCCAATGCGGGGCAAGCGCACAGAGCCCAAGAGACAAAGGGAAGAGTGAACACGCTCATAGTACTGTCTCTGGGGAAGAGGTAAAGAACGCTTAACTGCACTTGGAGAGAGAAACCCATTCCATAGATAACTGCTGGGTAGCCTAAATCCTGAACCCAGGTGGTGCGCAAGGGAAGGAACAGCATCCAGCCCAGCGCTATTTGGCGAGGAGTCGGCAACCTCTGCAGTGGCGATGTCAGTGGTGCTCACTTCAACCTCGGTTTTGGGAGTGGGAGCACGCACCTCATTTCCACGGCGCATCTCACCCCCAGCATTGGCTGCGCGAACCCTGAATCCTGGGTGCCAACAGGGAAAAAATAGCCCCAACCTCTGCGCGATCCCGGCAGAGAGTTGGTGGCGGTGGAGACCTAGGTGTGCGCCCAGACTGCAGGAGCCCCCAGCTCATTTCCAGCAGCTCCCAGCACCGCCTCTGGCAACAACTGCACACTCATTCCTCCCCCAACACTAACGCGATCCCCGCTGGGGGTTAGGTCTGTGACGGTGCACACGCACTTCACCTCCTGCTGCACATCTCGCCTCAGGCAGGGGTATCCGAAATCCCAACCTGAGCCAAGACAAACCGATTCCTCCCCCTAAGAAGCCAGCAACCAAAACAAAAACATCTCATCTGTGGTAGCATAAAAAGTGCATGGACTGGAACTTTGAACTGAGGCGGGTCTGGAAAATACAACTCGACTCAACCCCGGCAAAAAGAGATCAGACTCATTAGAGTGGCCTACAGCTCATAGTTCAGCGGAGCTTGGTGTGCCGCCTATCTAATCGCTGCAGACACCAAGGATAAGCCATTATCCTTAATGGGGAAAAACTGAGAGCTTTCCCCCTGAGATCAGGAACACGACAGGGGTGTCCACTCTCACCACTGCTGTTTAACATAGTGCTGGAAGTCCTAGCATCAGCAATCAGACAACAAAAGGAAATAAAAGGCATCAGAATTGGCAAAGAAGAAGTCAAACTTTCACTTTTCACAGATGACATGACACTCTACATGGAAAACTCGATCAACTCCACCAGAAGCCTTCTGGAACTGATTAATGAATTCAGTAAAGTTGCAGGATACAAAATCAATGTACAGAAATCAGTTGCATTCTTATACACCAAAAATGAAGCAGCTGAAAGAGAAATCAAGAAACTGATCCCAGTCACGATTGCATGAAAAACTATCAAATACCTAGTAGTAAACCTAACCAAGGATGTAAAAGACCTAGATGAT
>NC_043710.1:36962123-36987669 GCF_006229205.1 Suricata suricatta
TTTTTTTTTTTTTGTGGTGGGGGTGGTTATGTTTAAATGAAGTTGCTTTTACAACACCAATGACTTAATCATCCATTTCGTATATAAAAGGTAGCTACTTTTTTGCATGGACCTCAAGTATAAGAGGTGGAATTTAAGGAAAGGTATTAAGCAGGCTGTGTTGTAGCTTATGGGCAAGTAATAAATTGTATCATGTATCTTGAATGTATCATAGATAAGCTGCTATATATCGATCGCCACTTCAGATAGCTGTAAAATTGGGTGATTAACTAGTTGTTACATAACCTTCTAATTTCTGTATAAGTCTAGTTACATGAAATAGAAGTTGGGGTTTTGATTTTTTACTTTGCTTTTCTGTTTGGAGTGTCATTGTGACTACTGTATTGTAAATGATAGAAAATAATTGCATATGTTGAAAAAAATAAATTGTGTTATATTAAAAAAATAAAATTATCGAAAAAAACAAAAGAAAACATAGAGCTGGAAGTTCTAGCATCAGCAATCAGACAACAAAAGGAAATAAAAGGCATCAGAATTGGCAAAGAAGAAGTCAAACTTTCACTTTTCACAGATGACATGACACTCTACATGGAAAACTCGATCAACTCCACCAGAAGCCTTCTAGAACTGATCCATGAATTCAGCAGTCACAGGTTACAAAATCAATGTACAGAAATCAGTTGTATTTTTATACACCAATAATGAAGCAACAGAACGAGAAATCAAGAAACTGATCCTATTCACAAGGGCATGAAAAACCATAAAATACCTAGGAATAAACCTATCCAAAGATGTAAAAGATCTATACGATGAAAACTATAGAAAACTTAAAAAAATTGAAGATGACACAAAGAAATAGAAAAACATTCCATGCTCTTGGGTCAGAAGAATAAACATTGTAAAAATGTCATTATTACCCAAAAAGCAATTTACACATTCAATGCAATCCCAATCAAAATGGCACCAACATTCTTCTCAAAGCTAGAGCAAACTATCCTAAAATTCGTATGGAACCACAAAAGATCCTGAATAGCCAAAGTAATATTGAAGATGAAAACCAAAATGGGAGGCGTCACAATGCCAGACTTTAGCCTCTACTACAAAGCTGTCATCATCAAGACAGTATGGTATTGGCACAAAAACAGACACATAGACCAATGGAATAGAATAGAGAACCCAGAACTGGGCCCACAAATGTATGGCCAATTAATCCTTGACAAAGTAGGAAAGAGTAGTGGTGGTGCTGGGAGAGCTGGACAGCAACATGCAGAAGAATGAAACTTCTTTCTTAAATCATTTGCAAAAATAAACTCAAAATGGCTGAAGGTCCTGAATGCAAGACAGGAAACCATCAAAACCCTTGAGGAGAAAGTAAGAAACAGACTTCTTGACCTCAACCACAGCAATTTCCTCCTCAACACATCCCCAAAGGCAAGGGAAATGAAAGCAAAACTGAACTCTTGGGACCTCATCAAGATAAAAAGCTTCTTCACTGCAAAGGAAACAATCAAGAAAACTAATAGGCAATCAACAGAATGGGAAAAGATAGTTGCAAATGACTTATCAGATAAAGGGCCAATATTCAAAATCTACAAGGAAACTCCAAACTCCATCACCAAACTCCACACCCGAAAAATAATCCAGTGAAGAAATGGGCAGAAGACATGAACAGACACTTCTCCAAAGAGGACATCCAGATGGCCAACAGGCACATGAAACAATGCTCAACATCACTCATCATCAGGGAAACACAAATCAAAACCACACTGAGATACCACCTCACATTGGTCAGAGGGGCTAAAATGAACAAATCAAGAGACTATAGATGCTGGTGAGGATGTGGTGAAATGGGCACCCTCCTACACTGTTGGTGGGAATGTAAACTGGTGCAACTGCTCTGGAAAACAGTATGTAAGTTCTTTAAAAAACTATTGATGGAACTCCCCTATGACGCAGCAATAGCACTGCTTGGGAATTGCCCAAGAGATACAGAAGTGGTGATGTATAGGCGCACATGTACCCCAATGTTCATAGCGGCACTTTCAACAATAGTCAAATCACAGAAAGAGCCTAAGTGTCCATCAGCTGATGAATGGATCTAGAAGATGTAGTTTACAATGGAATACTACATGGCAATGAGAAAATGAAATCTGGCCATTCATAGCAACGTGGCTGGACTTTGAGGGTTTCATACTAAGCAAAATAAGGCAGAGGACAGATACCATATGTTTTCACTCATAGTTCTAAGAGGAGAAATCTAACAGAGGACCATGGGGAGGGAAGGGGGAGAAAAGAGTTAGAAAAAGGGAGGGAGGCAAATCTTGAGGGACTCTTGAATACTGAAAAACTGAGGGCTAAAGAGGGAGGAGGGAAAGGGGAAGGAGTGTGATGGTCATGGAGGATGGCACTTGTGAGGAAGAGCACTGGATGTTATATGGAAACCAACTTGACAATAAGTTTTAAATAAATAAGTAAATAAACTATTCACAAAAAAACAAAAGTAGGTAAAATTACCATTAAACTAAGCAGTTAAAAATGCATATATGTTCAAGAACTCATTTAGTCAGAATATTATGCTATTGTATTTTTTCCCAGTTCACAATGATGCCACCGAATGTATTCAAATGCATTCATCTAATATTATCTCTGTCTCAACTCTGAAAGGAAGTCTGTCCTTACCCCTTTTACAGAAGAATTAATTGAGACCCAGAGATGCTAAATTATTTATCCAGTATGGAGTTAAAGATCTCAAAGAAACATCATCAGGGCTTCCAGTTTCAAAACAAGTTTTCTTTTACAAGACAGGCCTAGGCTGTTTATTACAAGGGGCTTTATTAGGTGTCCCTTCCACTCCAGTTGCCCAAATAATAGATAGGCACAGTCGAATTTCTGGAGTAATGGCCCTTAACATTTGTAAAGACTTGAAGTTCAACAGCACTCAAACATTAAGAAACAACATTTGCCTGAGTACCTCGGTAGCTCAGTCTGTTCAGCCTCTGACTTTGGCTCGGGTCATGATCTTACAGTTAGTGGGTTCGAGCCCTGTGTCAGACTCTGTGCTGACAGCTCATAGCCTAGAGCCTGCTTTGGATTCTGTCTCTCTCACTCTCTTTCTAACCCTCCCTTGCTTGTGCTCACTCTCTCTCAAAAATAAATAAATAAGAAAAGATTGTACATCTACAGCATGCTCCCATTACACACCTCTTGCTTACAGTAACGTCTCACCTGAGACAACGAAGATGCTGAAAATGTAAGGAAAATGTGGGCCACCAGTTATGGTTATGACTGCTTTCCTGAATATTTAAAAACCAAGGAATCTCAGGGCCAGTGGTACCTTAAAGGACACATAACCAAGCCTCCTGGACCTACACTCGAACCTTCTCTAGAACAACCATATTCAAGTCATCAAGTCTATGCTCAAAGCTCTCCAGTCTCAAGGAAGCCACCACTATGGAAGGCATTCAGGGTATATATCTGTGTTCATATCTGAATGTTAAAAACTGGACTTCTTGTTGCCTCTGTCCATTGATCTTTGTTCATACTGTTGCTAATCACATAACTCCCAATCACTTCTGCCATACTTTTGACTTGCCCATTTATAGAAGAAAGCATTTATGTTTCCACTGAATCATCTCATCTCTGGATTAAATATCTCTAAATTTTTGACTAGTCCCACTAGTTTTGAATCCTTTAACTGTTATTGTCTTCTTCAACAGTTTAAGTATTTCCAATATAAGAATAATTTACCATAATTTTAACATTTTGTGTCATGCATTGTGCTATCTTTCATATTCATTAGCACATTTAGTCTTTTAAGGTTTTTTTAATGTTTATTTTCCAGAGAGATAGAGAGACAACAGAAAAAGGATCTGAAGCAGGCTCCATGCTAACAGTAGAGAGCCCGATTTGGGGCTCAAACCCATGAACCATGAGATCATGACCTGAACTGAAGTTGGACACTTAACGATGAGCCACTCAGATATCCCTGCACATTTAGTCTTGATAATTCTGTGGAGTACAATTTACACTGCATTTCTCAAATGAGGTGGCAGAGTAGAAGAACTAAATATAATTCTTCAGTAATACGCTGACCAGCACAGTGAATTGGGACTCACGGTCATCGTGTTTTAAGCACTGTACTTTATTTAAAGTAGCCAGTTTCAGTATTTACTTCCCTGATTTCTATGGTTATGTCCTGGTGTTGATTTACATTGAACTTAATGAAGACTAAAACCTCATTAAGCCCTATCCCCATCTTGTGCAGTTAGTTGTTTGGGGGCACCAAGTATAAAACCTGAAATTTATCCTTATTGTATTTTACCTTGTTAGACTCATTTCATCTCTCCTGGCTGTCACAATGTTTTCTAAATGCCATTTCTGTCATCCACCATAGTTTGTCCTCCTTCACAGCTTAGTGACATTTGTAAACTTGATGGACCTGCCCTCAGGGTCTTCATCTATTTCATAGGTAACCACGTTGAGTAGGACAGGGCTCCAGGAGACAAGTTTACTGTCAGCTGAAGTGGAAATCTTTAAATGCTTTACATTTTTTATGGAGAATGGAAAGGAGATAGATTGGCTATGTCTATAATAAAATAACAGGTTGAACAATGCTTTTCCTCAAGGTATGTGTATTTTCTCCATTACTGCATAAATGAAAAGAAACCACAATTTTCTATGTATCAAGGGATGATAGATTATATACACACACACTCAAGTTAAGCAGATGAGTTAAGTCAGAGATTATAATTAGCCTAGACAAAGGACTGTCCAGATTCTAGGACTCCACCAACAATAGGTCCTTATTTTAACTCACTTACATATTTTGCTAGTATAACTATTGCCCAGAATGACTCCCTAGTGATGTATTTTAACCAGCAGAAGCTAATAATAATAATAATAATAATAATAATAATAATAATAATAATAATGGTAGCTACCATATAAAACCATTTGATCAGGTCAGCTACTGAGCTCAAGTATTACTCTCCCAAGTATAGAAGGACCAGGCTTCTGTAACCCACAAGTGCTATCCACAAACCACATTAAACAAGGACAGATTGTTTTAAAAGAGGCTATTGTACCACAGGCAATAAGTCCCAATCAGAATGTCAGGTTTCTCTCCTCATGTGGGGATTAAAAGAATGAATAAGAATAAGTGGATATCCTCCAGGGTTAGTGCAAAATAAAGCAATTTCATATCTCATCAATTATGTGAAAATGCCAAATAGGCCCCTTTTAGGTTCTGACATATTTTAGAACAATGGCTATGTTCATTTTGCCTTTTGAATTACAGAGTAACTGTCAAGAAAATCATTTTTAATAATGAAAATGTCACAGGTGGCTCCATTAATTCAATAAGAATGCTCTTACAAAACCTCAGCTAACCGAACACAACCACACTAGAATCTAAACTTGGCAAGAAAATTGAACTCACAGTTGGTGAGTAATCTTTCTCATGGTAGATCTCTGGGGTCATTCCCAGAGCCTAACCTCATTCCTAGCTGGAGTGGTCAGAATAAGCCCCATGTAAATGCTATAGATGTATTTTTCTACCCTTCTGGTATGGAAGCTAAATGCTTTCATGTAGTTTTATAATGAATTTCAGCTATAAACAATGACTATTACAATATTCAAATTGCTGCTGATTTTTAAGAAGTAGAGACAAACACTTTCCTATCAAATAAAAAATGAACTTATTATGCTAGGAAAAATTATAGGTTTTATACTATAAAATACACATTTTTTTTACTGAATAGTCAACACATTAGTTTTTTGACTCCAGATCACATAATATCACTTTTTTACCACAGTTTTTAAACTTTTAAATCGAGAAAGTGGAGGTCTTGGGGTGCCTCACTTGGGTGGCTCAATTGGTTAAGTGTCTGACTTGATTTCAGCTCAGGTGATGATCTCACAGTTCATGAGATCAAGTCCAACATTGGGCTCTGTGCTGACAGTGTGGAGCCTGTTTGGGATTCTCTCTCTCCCTTTCTCTCACTGCCCCTCCCCAACTCACACACATATGCTCATGCTCTCTCTCTCTCACAAAATAAACACTTTAAAAAAAGAAAGTTAACTTAGGTAAGATTATTTATGTAAATTGGCAAACTGACACTTAGTCTAAATTTGGCCAGTCACCTGTTTATGCAAATAAAGTTTTATTAAAACACACCTTCCCTTGTCCATTTACATATTGCCTTTGGCTGTTTTCATAGTCTAATGGTAGAATTCAGTATGTGACACAGACCTTACAGTTATGCACAGCCCACCTGGCCCTTCAAAGAAAATGTTTTTTGATCTCTGATATAAAGACTAAAATTAGGACTGGTACTCTAGACCCATCTATTACCCTTTTCAGATACAAATTTTCGTGTTGTGATAATGCAGTCTTCTTTACAAAATATTAATTTGGCTTCAGGTTACACCACACTACCAGTCCATTAGCCATCTCTAATTAGCACCTCTTTAACACAACTCTTAACAGTCATTCAATCTAAATGCCTCATTTTAATGAAGAGGAAATCAGGTCCAGAGAAGGGAAGCACTACTTCCATAAAGCAAATTAATGCCAAAACAGGACCTCATTCTAGACATTCATGGCAATGATTTTCCAATATGCTGCTTCCCTGGATCATGAGGAGGCTGAAGGGTAGGATGAAAGGACTTCACACAACTCAAATCAGAAGGATTCTTGGGGCAATGGTTCTCAAAGTGTGGGCCTCTGACAAGCAGCAGTAGAATCTCCTAGGAACTACTTAGAAATGTAAATTGTTGTGCCCATGTGTTCAGACACACTGAACGAGAAAGTCTAGGGAATAGAGTCAGTGATCAAAGTTTCACAAACCCTTCAGAGGATTCTAGTGCAAGGGAGAGTTTGAGACCTCTGGTGGAGAAACAAAGTAGCCCAGTCTATTGGGGAATTAGCACGGAATATCCTGGACGGTTTAGCAATGAAGAGGCAGGGTTTGCAACTACAGAGTCAGTGTATGAAGTGAGAAGAACAGAAAAGAAGACCCTGTTCCTCGACAGGACCCCTAGAGTTTTGAGGGTAGGACTAAACTTGCCAATTTGTTCATATTTCAAAGAAAAGGAACCTGCACAACCAACTCCTTCCATCAGGAACACCTGAAAGAGGAAGGTATTGACAGTGTCGCTGGTTAGGTTCAAAGAGCAAAGCAAAGCATTTTTATGAGTAAACTGCAGGATTTCAGAAAGCTAACCTCTACCCTGGCCCCAGGTGATTCATCCCTGTTCTTCACTCTGTCAAAGAGTGCCACACAAAGAATGGCAGGGTTATTTTATTGTGGGTTCTTTGGAGATAGGGCGTTTTCCTTTTCTGAAGGAAACACATAAACCCCTTAGGTTTCCCTAACATGGGTTTCCTCTGTTTCTGAGCAAAGGCTTATATGAGGCCAGGTCAAGCGGTCAGCATTCCAGACAATCTCATGACAAAAGTCCTCTCTACTTCACTCTCCTTCTGTGTTGCCACCGCAATTTGGCCTTGACTTTATGATGATGTGGAGGGCAAGTGGTTATTTATGGTCTCCATTTCCCTGTCCATCTCTAGAATTCCCAGAAAAATTCAAGGCCTGGTATTGCTCAAGTCTTTAGTACTACATTTAGTTAAAGGATGAATGCTATTCACTCTTCAACTAAGAAAATGAACAAAACAATGCTGCAGGGAGCACAGATATGAAATCTGGCCCTCATAGCTTATTCTCTTTTTTCCACTGGGTTTTCCAGTTGCTGGTAGCAGTAGTAGGGGAAGGGGTAGGAATAAACGTAGTATCTGACATTTATCGAGTGTGCACAAGGCTAACTTGCAACCCTGGTTGTTTCTCTGGTCAGTGGCACCTGAACGCTTTTGACCCCGGAAAATGGGGCAGCTAAGTCCCAAACATGCCACTCTGGAGCTACTTTTCTGTCCACAGAATGTGGGCACACGTGGCCATAGAGGCTGAATGTCTGATGTTATCATCCATCAGGACCCATGACTTAATTTCTGTGTTATCTTTCATGTGATCTTCCTCTCTAACCCTTTTTCAGGTGCTCATCTTCACTCTCCTGAACCTTCAATTCAGCCTAGGTGGTGCCTCTCCAATTGGTTTGAATCTCCTCAGTCCTTCTACTGTGCTGTCGATCAGACTTTGGTTGGGCCATGCTGATCCTAAACACAAAGTCACTCATGATACTACGCTGCCCACAGAATAAACTCTGAATTCCATTGTCTGGCTCTGTCCCTAACCTTTCTCTCCAGGCTGATTTTCAGTTATCCGCCTCCCATACTCTTCTTTTTTCCTGATATTCTAAGCTCACCACTTCCTTCACATTGTCCTTAACACATGCAATGTTTCTGCATATTTGTTCTTGCTGTTCCCTTTGCTTGGGATTTACTTTCCCCACATCTCTACTTGGCTAAATTTCTCATCCTTGAAGACCTCACTCAAAGGTCACTTCCTCTGTGACATCTTTCCTTATTCCTTCCTGTATCCTCCTAGAATAGAATAATCACTTTTCCATGTCTCTATAACATATCGTTCATGACTCTACAGGGGCATGTCAGGTGACTTTGTACCCATTTGCCTATTCATCCCCATAATCAACAATATAAATATAACCACTCATACTAAAATGCTGCAGTTTCATAGAAGCTAAAAACCTGAGACCTCTCTATCTTCCAGTGTGACACAGGTAGAAAATAAAGATGTCTTCCTAAGGCTCTGGACAAATTTATGAATGGAAGAGCCACAGATGGGTATCTGTGAAAAGAAACTGGGCTATAACTAAGATTTAGGGGTCAGGCCTAAAGAGAGCACCATTTTTCACTCTGTGGTCTGGTTAATGCTAGGAGAACATGGGTTCCAAGCAATTCAGCAATCTTTCTGGGCCTAATCAACTAAGTGGTCTAATGATGCATTAAATCACTATCACATGGCATCTAAACAAAAACCCAAATCCATTTGTGCTGGCTTGGCTTTATTGTTGACCTCCATTAAGTTGTGGACATGTCTCAAGACCTCTTTTTCAATTGGCACGAAACACTAGTAGCTAACCTGGTGTACTGCCTCTCAAGGGGAAAAGTGGCTTTTATTTATTTGGTTTTTTAATTTAATGCTTATTTTTGAGTGAGAGAGACAGACAGAATGTATGTGGGGGAGGGGCAGAGAAAGAGGGATAGATGGGATCAGAAGCAGGCTCCAGGCTCTGAGCTGTCAGCACTGAGCCCGATGTGGGGCTTGAACCTACTAACTGTGAGATCAGGACTTGAGCCGAATTTGGACGCTTAACAGACTGAGCCACTCAGGTACCCCATAAAGTGGCTTTTAAAAGAACTTTGAGTCTTTTTTGATGAGTGATTCCCCATGGAGAGACAGCTCCCTGCAAGGCTATGAACTAGGTACTTCAAATGTATTTTTTTTTAACTTTTTAAAAAATGTTTTATTTATTTTGATACAAAGAGAGACAGAGCATGAGAGAGGGAGGGGCAGAGAGAGAAGGAAACACAGACCCGGAAGCAGGCTCCAGGCTCTGAGCTAGCTGTCAGCACAGAGCCTGATGCAGGGCTCGAACCCATGACCGTGAGATCTGACCTGAGCCAAAGTCGGAGGCTTAATCGACTGAGCCACCCAGGTGCCTCATATGTATCTTTATCTTAATTCCCTCTCATAGAAAATGTGTCTGTAGCTATTAACCCAGTCTTACTGAAAAAAATATGAAGCAGAAACAAAGAATCTTGCAGAGTTCACAGAACCACACCCATGCCGAACAGTAGGGCTGGGAACCCATTTATCTAACTAGAAATCTGGGAATTTTGTCACGGATATTCCGGTTTCAGTTCTACTGCCACCACTTATGTGAAACTTGAGTTTCTTGTTTCTATTGCAAACTAATAATTACATTTACTTCATGAGGTTTTTTCCAAAGTATGAGCAGATACTTACAAGTACCAGACACAAAAGAAATGTTACCTCATTTCTATCTCCATCCTTATGACAGAAGGAATATCCTGGGGCAGAGGAAGAGATTGGCCAAATGTATCTATACAGAACTATCCAATCACATTGTTCCCCCTACCATCTTTTCCCCACCAGATGTGTCCTTTATAAATCATATTAAGACTTTTCTAAATCTTATCAGAACTTCAGTTAATATGTGGCTAAGTTACAGGAGAAATTATGTTGGGCTATACTATGTATTATCACTCAATAGTACCTATTTAAACACCCTTTTTCATGGATGTCCTAATTATTAACTGCAGGTTCTCCATCTGCTTCTTGTCATGGTAAGCCTGACCATACACTATATATAGAGCCAGGGGTGCCTGTGTGGCTCAGTTCGTTAAGCGTCCAACTTCAGCTCAGGTCATGATCTCAGTTTGTGAGTTGGAGCCCCACGTTGGGCTCTATGCTGACAGCTCAGAGCTTGGAGCCTGCTTCAGATTCTGTCTCCATCTCTTTCTGCCCCTCCCCCACTCACTCATATTCTCTCTCTCAAATATAAATTAATATTAATTTTTTTTGTATAGAGAGACAAAAACTAGGGAAAGACTTTGAAAGATTTCACTCCCAAGTCTAACATTCTTTCTAGTATTTATCAATCCTTTTTGCTGAATATTTATATTAATATATTAATAATATAATGTTAATTCATAATAATAATTTTCAGGGTGCTTGGGTGGCTCAGTTGGTTAAACATTTGCCCCTTGATTTCGGCTCAGATCATGATCTCATGGTTGTGAGTTTAAGCCCCACATTGTGCTCTGTGCTTGAGATCCTTTCTTTCCCTCTCTCTGCCCCTTTCCTGCTCTCTCTCCCTCAAAATAAATATACTTAAAATAGTTTAAAGTTATAATTTTCATGCTGTATTTCATATCTATCTCTGGAGAGGGGAGACCGCACCCAGGACTCAGAGCCACTGGGCGCCAGGAGAGAAAGACTTCTCAGTGGGCTTGTTCTCCCTTGGGCCCAGCAGCTTGCCGACTTCAGGTGGAGCCAGAGGAAAAACTGACTTCACAATCCCCCTACTCAATCCCAGCCAGAAAGCCGCCTGCCTGCTGGAGATTTTAACTGGTGGCAGCATCAGAGTGTGTGGGTTAGGACTTAGAAACCTGGCAGAACTTAGAAAACTGAAACAATTAGACCCGCCTATGGCACAAGGAGGTTAGAGCCAAGAGAGTGTCTGGCAACGCATGAGGAGGGCTTAGGGGCGCCGCCATTCTTCTCCCAACATCCACTAAGGCTGGGCCACAGAGAGCAGCCCCTGAAACCTGAACTGCCTACACCAAGCCACACCCATCTGCGCTGGAGAGATGCTGTGTTTTTGCTTATTACTTTTGTTTTTTTCTTTTCTTAATATTCTTACTTTTTAATTTTTCCCCTTGTTTTCTCTTTTCTTTTCTTTTTTTTTTTATTTTCTTCTTTTCTCCATTTCCCCCTGGAGTCTGGGAAAGACCAACATTTATGCACTGCTGGGCTTAGATCAACTCTTACCATCCAGATATTTTTTCCTTTATCTCATCCTTATTTCCCCCCTGTGCAGGTTTTATGCTCTCAGACTGTCCTTTATTTCTGGCAGTCACTGTTCTCCTGCCTTCTTTTTTTCCTTTCCAGTCCTCTCTTTTCTTTCCTGTTCCTTTTTTTCTTTCCCCTTTTAGTTTGCTACTTTACTTGTTTTGTCTGTGCGTTTGTGTGCTTGTGTTCCCTCTGTGTTTGTCTGTCTGTTTTCCTTTTCAGGGCTACCTCAACAAATAAGCCAAACCACACATAGTGGAAAGTCCCAAATATAGCTGAGTAGGGAAATAAATTAATTAGAGGCACAACAAGAGAAACCGAGAGACATTGTTAAAAGAACATCTCCTGAAACAACAGACCCTGGACAAAGAGCCTCCTTTAATAGAGAAATACTAATAGGCACACAGTGCAGAACAAACTTTTAAAACTGGTAAGAGATGGAAAACTAGCCAAAATGATGAAGCGAAAGAACTCTCCTCTAAAGAAATTCCAGGAAGAAATCACAGCTACAGATCTGCTCAAAACAGACACAAGCAACATAACTGAACAAGAATTTAGAACCGTTGTCATAAAATTAATCGCTGGGTTGAAAACAGCATAGAAGCTGTCAGAGAAGATATTGATACAAAGAATAAGAACCTTCAAAATAGCTGTGACAAGTAAAAAAGAAAGGCTATGAATGAGGTGAATAATAAAATGGAGGCTGTCACTGCACGGATTGAAGAAGCAGAGGAGAATAAGTGAATTAGAAGACACAGTTATAGCAAAAGAGGAAGCCGAGAAAAAGAGAAATTGATACAGGAACATGAAAGGAGAATTAGGGACCTGAGTGATACAATCCCACGGAATAGTATCCATATCATGGGAGTTCCTAAAGAGGAAGGAAGAGAAAGAGGTCCGGAAGGGGTGCTGGATCGAATTATACACAAAAATTTCTCCAATCTGGGGAAAGAGAAAGACATTGAAATTCAAGAGGCATATCGAACTCTCCTAAGACATAATTTGGACTGATGTTTAGCACGACATATCATAGTGAAACTGGCAAAATATAAATATAAAGAAAGAATTCTGAAAGCAGCTAGGGATAAAAGGGCCCTAACATACAAAGGGAAACCAGTCAGACTGGTTACAGACCTATCTACTGAAACTTCACAGGCCAGAAAGAATGGCAGGAAATCTTCAATGTGATGAACAGAAAAAAATATGCAACCAAGAATTCTTTATCTGGCGAGTCTGACAATCAAAATAGAAGGAGAAATAAAGGTTTTCCCAAATAAACAAAAGTTGAGAGAATTCACCACCAAACCAGCCCTACAAGAAATCCTAAGAGGGACTCTATGAGGGAAAAGTTGCAAAGAATATAAAACACCAAAGACATCAATACAAACATGAACCCTACAGAGAACACAATGAATCTAAACCCACATTTTTCAGTAATAACACTGAATATAAATGGACTGAATGCTCCTGTCAAATGACACAGGGTAGCAGAATGGATCAAAACCCAAAATCCATCTATTTGCTGTCTACAAGAGACTCACTTGAGACCTAAAGACACCTTCAGATCGAAAGTAAGGGGATGGAGAAATATCTACCATGTGATGGGACGCCAAAAGAAAGCTGGAGTAGCCATGCTTATATTGGACAAACTGGACTTTAGGCAGGAAGAAAAGATGAAGAAGGACATTATATAATGACTACAGGGTCTCTACATCAGGAATAGCTAACAATTATAAACATCTATGCGGCAATTTGGGTGCACCCAAATACATAAAACAACTAACCACAAACAGAAGCAGTCTTATTGATAAGAATGTGCTAATTGCAAGGGATATTAATAATCCACTTACAACAATGGATAGGCCAACCAGACAAAATATCACTTAAGGAAACAATGGGCCTGAATGGCACACTGGAACAGATGGAATTGATAGATATATTTAGAACTCTGCATCCTGAAACGAGGGAATTCACTTTCTTCTTGAGTGCGCATGGCCCATTCTCCAAGACTGGTCACATACTGGGCCATAAAACAGTCCTCCATAAATACCATGCACACTTTCAGATCGTGATGCTCTGAGACTTGAAATTAACGACAGGAAAAAGTCTGGAAAACACCCAAAAATGTGGAGGTTAAAAATTACCCTACTGAAGAATGATTGGGCGATCCAGGCAATTAGAGAGGAAATTAAAAAATATATGGAAACAAATGAAAACGAAAATCCAACAATCCAAACTCTCTGGGATGCAGCAAAGGCAGTCCTAAGAGGAAACTTTATTATAATCCAGGACTATTTCACCAAACTAAAAAAAGCGCCGATTCAAAATCTAACAGAGCACCTAAGGAAACTAGAAAGGGAGCAGCAAGAGCACCCCAAACCCAACAGAAGAAGAGAAATAATAAAGATAAGGGCAGAAATAAACAATATAGAATCCAAAAAAAAAAAAAAACAGTCGAGCAGATCAATGAAACCAAGAGTTTGTTTTTTGAAAAAAATAAACAAAATTGATAAATCTATAGCTAGACTCCTCAGAAAGAAGAGAGAGAACATACAAATAGACAAAATCATGAAGGAAAATGGATCTATTGCAACTGATCCCTCAGAAATACAAGCAATCATCAGAGATTACTATGAAAAATTATATGCCAACAAACTGGAAAATCTAGAAGAAATGGACAAATCCTAAAAGCACATGCACTACCAAAATTCAAACAGGAAGAGAGAGAAAATCTCAACAGACCCATAACCAGTGAAGAAATCGAATCAGTTATCAAAAATCTCCCAACGAATAAAAGCTCAGAGCCTGATGGATTCCCAGGGGAATTCTACCAGACTTTTAAACCAGAGTTAACACCAATCCTTCTCAAGTCAATCCAAAAAATAGAAATGGAAGGAAGACTTCTAGACCCATTCTACGAAGCACATATCACTTTGATTCCTAAGCCAGACAGAGACCCAACAAAAAAAAGAGAACTACAGGCCAATATCCTTAATGAATACAGATCCAAAAATATTCAACAAGATACTAGCAAATCGAATTCAACAACATATAAAAAGAATTATCCATCATGATCAAGTGGGATTCATTCCTGGGTTACAGGGCTGGTTCAATATTCACAAATCCATCAATGTGATCCATCACATTAACAAAAGAAAAGAACAAAACCATATGATCCTGTCGATAGATGCAGAAAAATCATTTGACAAAATATAACATCCCTTCTTAATAAAAACCCTCAAGAAAGTCGGGATAGAAGGAACTTACTTAAACATAAAAGCCATTTATGAAAAGTCCACAGCTAATGTTATACTCAATGGGGAAAAACTGAGAGCTTTCCGTCTGAAATCAGGGACACAACAGGGATGTCCACTCTCACCATTGTTGTTTAACATAGTGCTGGAAGTCCTAGCATCAGCAATCAGACAACAAAATGAAATAAAAGGCATCAAAATTGGCAAAGAAGAAGTCAAACTTTCCCTTTTGGCAGATGACATGATACTCTAATTGGAAAACCTGATCTACTCCACCAGAAGCCTTCTAGAACTGATCCATGAATTCAGCAAAGTCACAGGCTATAAAATCAGTGAACAGATATCGGTTGCATTCTTATACACCAAAAATGAAGCAACAGAAAGAGAAATCAAGAAATGGATCCCATTCACAATTGCATGAAAAATCAATACCTAGGAATAAACCTAACCAAAGACATAAAAGACCTGTATGCTGAAAACTATAGAAGGCTTATGGAGGAAATTGAAGAAGACACAAAGGAATGGAAAAAACATTCCATGCTCTTGGATCAGAAGAATAAACATTGTTAAAATGTCATTACTACCCAAAGCAATCTACACATTCAATACAATCCCCATCAAAGTTGCACCAGCATTCTTTTCAAAGCTAGAACAAACTATCTTAAAATTCATATGGAACCACACACACACACACACACACACACACACACACACAAAACCCCAGATAGGCAAAGTAATATTGAAAATACCAAAATGGGAGGCATCACAATCCCAGTCTTTAGCCTCTACTACAAATCTGTCATCATCAACACAGTATGGTACTGGCACAAAAACAGACACATGGGCCATTGAAATAGAATAGAGAGCCCAGAACTGGACCCACAGTGTATGGACAATTAATCTTTGACAAAGCAGGAAAGAGTATCCAATGGAAAAAAGACTGCCTCTTCAACAGGTGGTGTTGGGAGAGCTGGACAGCAACATGTAGAAGAATGAAACTAGACTACTTTCTTACACCATTCATAAAAATAAACTCAAAATGGATAAAGGACCTGAATGTGAGACAGGAAACCATCAAAATCTTAGAGGAGAAAGTAGGAAATAGCCTTCTTGACCTCAATCTCAGCAATTTCCTCCTAGACACATCCCCAAAGGCAAGGGAATCAAGAACAAAAATGAAGTGTTAGGACCTCATCAAGATAAAAAGCTTCTGCAATGCAAAGGAAATAATAAAAAAAACCTAATAGGCAACCAACAGAATGGGAAAAGATAGTGGCAAATGGCATATTAGATAAAGGACTTGTATCCAAAATCTACAAGTAACTCACTAAACTCCATACCTGAAAAACAAAAAATTCAGTGGAGAAATGGGCAGAAGACCTGAACGGACACTTCTCCAAAGAGGACATCCAGATGGCCAACAGGCACGTGAAACGATGCTCAGCATCACTCATCAACAGGGAAATACAAATCAAAACCACAGTGAAATACCACCTCATGCTGGTCAGAGTGGCTAAAATGAACAAATCAAGAGACTATAGGTGCTGGTGAGGGTGTGGAGAGATGGGCACCCTCCTACACTGTTGGTGGGAATGTAAACTGGTGCAGCCGTTCTGGAAAACAGTGTGGAGGTTCCTCAAAAAACTATCAGTATAACTCCCTTATGACCCAGCAATAGCACTGCTAGGGATTTACCCAAAGGATACAGAAGTCCTGAAGCACAGGGGCACATGTACCCCAATGTTCATAGCGGCACTTTCAACGATAGCCAAATCATGGAAAGAGCCTAAATGTCCATCAACTGATGAATGGATCAAGAGGATGTGGTTTATATATACAATGGAATACTACATGGCAATGAGAAAGAATGAAATCTGGCCATTTGTAGCAAAATGGATAGACCTCGAGGGTGTCATGCTAAGTGAAATAAGTCAGGCAGAGAAGGACAGATACCATATGTTTTCATTCATAGGTCTAGCAAGAAAAACCTAATAGTGGACCATGGGAAGGGGGGAGGGGGGGAAAGAGTTGGAGAGAGGGAGGGAGGCAAATCATGAGAGACTTTTGAATGCTGCTAACAAAGTGAGGGCTCAGGAGGGGAAGGGGAAGGCGTATGATTGTCGTGGAGGGGGCACTTGTGGGGAAGAGCACTGAGTGTTACATGGAAACCAACTTGGTAATAAACTGTTAGAAAAAGCTTAAGAAAAGAAAACTTTAAGGAAGATTTCTGTTATGCACATAAAATTAATGAATTCAAAAGACTCTGGTTTACTCAGCTCTATAGTCCTATTCAGACATCTTAAAGTGCCTGACATTTTAAAGTAGGTGTTAGAATAGCTGGAAAACCTTGTGGGAAAATGCCATTTATTGTGAAATCCAGGTTACTTTTAAGCCATTTAAATATTTAAACTTTCAAATATGAAATTGACCCAAATTATCACTCTTTGTAGAGAAATTTAAAGAATAATTTCTGCATAATGACATGCTAATTCTATTTCAGTGTATAATATGCAAAGAAATGTATACATAATGCTTACTGTAAAGTGAATGTAGAAATACCAGCTGCTAGCAAGAAACAAAAAAAACCTGGAAAGGATTTTTAAGGTCCATATCAATAATGATATTAATGCACAAACTAGAAAATTTTAGAAAGGGTGAAAGAGGCATAAATGTCACTTGCAGTTTCTAGACTTACAGAATTTTAGAGACAGGAAGAACTTCTGATATCATCTAACCAACTTTCTCATTGTACAGCTGAGGAAAAAGGCTCTGATGCTAAGTAATTTGCTCAAGGTCACAAAGCTGATTACTAGCAATGCCTGGAATAGAACCCAGGTCTTTTCATTCCTGGTGGAATGCCTTGAAATTTAATATTACAAGGAGTTTAATGGAAGAGAAGAGAACCCAGGAATAAGAGTATGTGAGGTTGATTTCTGGCTTTGTATTTATTTAAATTCAACTTTCTTCTATGTTTAAATGAGGGATATGATATTTCATCCTCCAAGTATAATATAGGAGTCATATAGCAGAGTATTTATTTTGAATACTATCTAAAGAGGCTTATTGCCCTTGGATAATATAACCACTGGGTCAAAATATGATGATAAAAGAATTTTATTAGTGGCTAAAAGTTTCTAGGGAAAATGCACCATTTTCACTTTTAGCATGCCAGGACACATTTCATTTATAATCTCCATCTCAAGGACAATTTTGAAGCATCATAAAGCAGTTCTTAATCTCTTTATGATATGACAACCCTGGCTGTGTATGAGACTGAGTAGCTTCTGACGTCTTCCTTGTATAGTTTTTTCTCTTCATAGTCATAGTTTTTTTTATTCTTCTTTTTAATATGTATTCCATTAACTAAAGCCTACAGTGTAAGAAGTATTTGTGACTGCCTAGCTCAAAGGATTTTCCTACCATAGCCCGCAAATAATTTTTCCACAGTCTTTCAGCATCTTGAGTTTTGGAGGCAAGTCTGAAGCCAACCTGAAATTTCCCATGATACATTGACTTTATGCTGCCCTGATGCTTAGGACACTACTACTGTTCCTGATGGCTTTATACTGATTGGTCCTGTTATAGTAAGAGCATCCTTTTGGTGTACAACTAAGTCATCCTTCTCTTTTATCTATAAAATTGGTTTTGTTATATTTGTTGTGCTCTTTTCAGGAAAACCCACTATGTGTTAAATCATTACTGTCAGCTTCCATATCTGTCATGTAATAATATTTCTTCTCCAGCTTTCCCTTTCACACTTAATGTTTTTTCACCCTGAGCTCTGTGGCAGCAGTACCAGTTTGATTCCAGGAAGCTTCTGAGGTAGGCTTCATAGTGCATAGATTCCCCCTCAATTCATTCTCCCAGAGCCACTTTCCTTCTCTTTCTTGTTAAATGTTCTTGCCTTTTTGCCTATATTATCTGAATTCTTGCTTTAATTTCTTCGAGGGTCTAAAGAAGTTTTATCTAAATGTTTCTTCAATTGTATTATCTAATTTTGTTCTGATATGTATTCTTAATCTGTACTCCACATTCCCAGTTTTGTAATATCTACAACTAACTCCCATGTTTTCTCTTCTTCGTTCTCGTCATCATTGAATGAAGGTGGCTCTATCTGAACCTGCCTGAGAATTTCATAATACTTTCACTCTTTTTCCTGATCACCTGAGCATTGTTTTGTAAATTTCTAATTGAAGTATAGTTGACATACACTATTATATTAGTTTCAGGTGTACAACATACTGATTTGACAATTCTATACATTACTCAATGGTCTCACCACAATAAGTATAGTCATCATCTGTCACTATATAATATTATTATTGACTATATTCCCTATGTTGTACTTTTGATTTCTATGTTATTTTTTATAAGTAGTTTACACCTCTTAATCCTTATCTGTAATTTCATCCATCTGCCCAACCCTCTCTCCTCTAGCAATCATCAGTTTGTTTTCTTTATTATGAGTATGTTTGTTTGTTTGTTTATTTGGGTCTCTAGATCCCATGTGAGTTAGGTCATATGGTATTTATCTTTCTCTGTCTTAGCATAATACTCTCCAGGTCCACCCATGGAGATGTAAATGGCCAGATGTCATTCTTTTTTATGGTTGGGTAATATTCCAATGTTTCATACATGCATATGTATACTAGATCTTCTTTACCCATTCATCTATCAATGGACACTTGGGTTACTTCCATATCTTGGCTATTGTACATAATGTGGCAATAATCACAGAAGTGCATATATATTTCCAAATTAGTGTTTTCATTTTCTTTGGGCAATTATCCAGTAGAATTACTGGATTATAGGATATTTCTATTTTAAATTTTTGATTAATTTCCATACTGTTTTCCACAGTGGTTGCACTAATTTACATTCCCACCAAGAGTACCTAAGGGTTTCCTTTCCTTCATATCCTTGCTAACATTTGTTATTTGTCTTTTTGATACTGGCCATTCTGATGGTATGAGGTGATATCTCATTGTGGTTTTGGTTTGCCATTTCCCCAATGATTAATGATGCTGAGCATCTTTTCCTGTGCCTATTGGCCATCTGTAGCTCTTCTTTGGAAAAATGTCTATGCAGGTATTCGTGCATTTTTAATCAAATTTTTGATGATTAGTATCAGTTCTTTATATATTTTGGATATCAGCTCTTTATCAGATATAGTATTCGCAATATCTTCTTCCATTCAGTAGACCTTTTCATTTTATTACTGGTTTCCTTTGCTGTGCACCAAAGCCCTTTATTTTGTTACAGTCCCAATAGTTTATTTTTGCTTTTGTTTCCTTCAGCATGAGGAGACATGTCTAGAAAAATACTGCTAAGGCTGATGGCAAAGAAATTACTGCCTATATGTACTTTTAGGAGTTTTATGGCTTCAGGTCTCATATTTAGTTCTTGAATCCATTTCAAGTTATTTTTGTGTGGAAGTGTAGGAAAGTGATCCAGTTTTATTCTTTTGTAGCTGTCCGATTTTCTCAACATCATTTATTGAAAAGACTGTCTTTTCACCATTATATATTCTTGCTGCCTTTGTTGTAGGTCAACTGACCATATAAATGTGGATACATATCTGGTCCCTTTATTCTGTTCCATTGAACTATGTCTATTTTTGTGCCAGTACCACACTGTTTTGATCAATATAGCTCTACGGTATATCTGAAATCTGGGATTGTGATAACCTCCAGCTTTGTTGTTCTTTCTCAAGTTTGCTTTGGCTATTTGGGGTCTTTTGTGGTTTCATACAAATTTTAGGCTTATTTGTTATAGTTTTCTGAAAAATACTAGGGATTGCACTGAATCTACAGACTGCTTGACTCTGCTTCTTTTGACAATAAACCTTGACCCTTTGCTGGCTTGCATAATTTTGCTATTATGTGATTTGGTTTTATTTGAATTTGAAAACACCAGTGTAGTTAAAAAGCCAGTATTTATATCTCAATCTTGACTTTACTATTTAGCCGTGAAGATGATGCAATTTAGTCCATTCAGATGATTAAGAGCTGGAGCTACTTCTTATTAAATTAGAATAAAATACTTCTAGATGTAGATAACAGAAAAAAACAGAGTCACAAGTTCATTTTTTTGAGAATAACCTACAGAATTTGATTTAGGGTTTTTAATTTAGCTTCTTTTTTTAATAAAATTTTTAGAACTTTTTAAAAAAAACTTAGCTTCTTTTTTAAAAGTTTTATTTATTTTGAGAGAGAGAGAGCACACAAGGGTTGACTGGATGCAGAGAGAGAGAGAGAATCTTAACCAGACTCCGTGCTGTTAACACAAAACCCAATGCAGAGCTCGATCTCACAAACTGAGACAAAACCAAGAGTTGAATGGACGCTTAACCCACTTGAGCCACTCAAGCACCCCTTTAATTTATCTCCTAACTCCAAGCCGTCCTCTCCTTCCACAAGCTCTTGGAAGCTATGATATTAATGAGTAATAAATGCAATTGGAAAACAACAAAAAAAAAGATTTAGGTAAGGAAACCTTCCTTGTACTTTATTCTTATATAAGGTGGTAGGCTGGTGGTGGAGGTGCATTATATTAACAACATAAGGTTACAAGTATTGTTCATGTTTTGTGAAATTTCAGTCTAATCCTCTGACTTTGGCAAGGTTTTAAAGAATCAAAGCAGAATAAATCAACGTATACTGCTTGGATTATTAGCACAATTAATTAATGAAACTTTGGGAAGTTTTACTGATTGCTAAGGTCCCTCCCATGGGCCTAAATAAAACAAAAACTGAAAAAGAGATTTTGGTTTCATACACTAGTCAAGACTCAGCAAAAATCTCTTGTTGATTCCAGGGACTGGGTCTCTACAGAGCCTAAAAGGGATTTTGGGTCAGGTTGTGATCATCCTCTAAAGTTTGGGGAAACAATATTTTCTAGAAAAGGATTAATAAGGGAATTCCTTCTTGTTTTGCTGGCTGAATGAAGACCTAATCGCCCACCTTTTCTATATACCTTTCTCAACTATTTTAAATCAGAACAAGCTTTTTCTTTTGTTAAAAACTTTGTCCTTTGAGGTTCTGCCCCACATAATCACTAATATGGTACAAAAGTTAGAGTTTGTGCTCAGTCAGGTTAGATTGCTGATTTAATCAGTTTTAAATACATCAACAGATATCTGTGGAGAGTTATAGGACTTTTGGCCAAATAAGAAAACTAAGAAATTTGGGGCAAGCTAGAATTCAAGTCCAAGCTTAAATATTTATATCTTGTAATATTTAGGGTACACTACTTGCCCTAAAACTCAGAAACTTTATCTTTCAAAGTTGTGCTATAAGAATTAAGTGTGGAGGCACCTGGGTGGCTCAGTCGGTCGAGTGTCCAGTTTCGGCTCAGGTCAAGATCTCATGGTTAGTGGGTTTGAGCCCCGCGTCAGGCTCTGTGCCGACAGCTCAGAGCCTGGAGCCTGTCTTCGGATTCTGTGTCTCCCTCTCTCTCTGACCCTCCCCTGCTCACGCTATCTCTATCTTGCTCTCAAAAATAAATAGAACATTAAAAAGAAAAAGAATTAAGTGTGATGTTGTTTTTAAAATATAGGGCACTTGGAACATAGTAGGTACTCAGTAAATGGGGTCACTGTTTGGATGTGTGGAACTAGATGTATGTAGAAGGTAAAAAAATGAGCATGACAGAGTCATGATTTAAGCACTTGATAATGCCACTCTCCTAAATAGGTGCTCCCAGGTCCTTTGGAGGTATGGCAGACTTGAAGGCAGGTCATTGAAGTGAATGACTTTTCAAGGTTCATTTCAACTCTGTTCCCAGGGAGGGGAGCACTTCGAATTTATCACAAAAGCAGGTCCTGAAGAGGCTACTAAACAAGTCATTTCTCATGGTTCTCATGCCCATAAAGCCCAAGATTAAAAAGTCCCAGCCACAGACATAAACATACAATGCAAGAGCTACAGTAAAGCAGTATCAAACAGAAATGAATAAGCAAGATCAACCAAAGAAGAAATAAAGCACAAGGAAATCAAACATTTTAATAGGCCCATTTTGCAAAGCATAAAGCAAAACCGGGGGATGACAGATTTTTATGTTCATAAGCATTAAACTCACTTCCAAACAACTTAGTGTAAGGAATAGTCAGCCCAGCAATGAGAACGGAAAGAAGACTTCACTTATCAGAAGGCCTCATACTATCCTTACCATTCATTCAGAACAGAGGTCCACCTGTCTCTGACTGCTGGAAGCAAGCCTGTATGCCTTGCTTTTCTGGATGATGTCACCACAAAAATGAGCAAGTTCATGCAGGTGATCGTTTCAGGCAAAGAGTAGTTTCAGTCAGCACACTGTGTAAATGTGGGATGAGGGCTCATTACAGCTCTCACCCAACCAACCTGAAAGGCACTGCAGGCTCTCAGGGGGAGCACTAACATTGGCTTCTCTACCCCACTCCCCCCGCCCCCCGGGCTCTGCAGTCTCCTCTCAACCGCACACCTCACTTCTCACTAACGCTATGATCAATTCAAAACAGGTTTGCCTGCCACTCAGCATCATCATTAGCTGTAGCATGGATTACAGCAAGAGAAGCCTTTTCAGAAACTACAGGAGACCCACAAGTCAACACCTGGAAGAGGTAGGGCAGAAGAGAAGAGTGAAGGGAGGAAAAGAAGAGTTACAACTCCTGGCGCACTGCATTAGCCTTACCTTGCAGGAACAGACGGAACACCTGTCTTCTTTCAAGGTCCACACCTGTCCATTGTGCTTTAGTCCTCCTTCATGAGGGCAGTCACCAGAGCAGGAGGGCCCAGAGGGACAGAGGCAGTCAAAGCCCCCTGCCAGGTTGATGCAGGCAGAATCATTCCAACAGGTATGGGTTCTTAAGGCACATTCATCAATATCTGCAATAAAGAAGGGCACAGTGCTTTAGAATCTAGCCAAGATTGTGATTAGAAAATAGTAGTCATTTACAGTAGCAGTATTACTAAGCATTTACTTTGTGCCAAGCACTGTGCCAAGCTGTTCATATTGCATGACCTCATTTACTCTGCAAAGCAGCTCTGAGTAGGAAAGTCTGTTTCTATCTCTATTTTGCAAATAATGAAGCTGAGGCTGACAGAAGTGAAATAAAATGTGTATGGTCATATAGCTAAAAGGTGGCGGGTCTGATACTCAAACCTGCAGCTGTTGGACTCCAATTACTAAATTATCAAATAGCAGCTCTAAACTAGTTTTTAGGATATTCTCAAGAGCTGTGCCATCCGGGGGCCATAAATAGTGCTAATTCATTAACAGTGTGCATACAGCCTATGCAGATCTTGGTCTTTTAGAAAAGGTGTGAATAGATTATCCACTGAGTAGGAATCAGTGGGCAATTAAGACAACCTTGAACCAATTAGAGTGCCCCCATATCCTGGGGCCGAGGGTGAAAGAAGAGGAACTAATTATTGGTAGTTGCCTGGCCTAATCAAATCGTCTCCATTCTAATGGTCAGAAGCATTTTTGTCCTCACAAAAAGTTTATCTTAGAGCTAGAGTACATATAACATGGATGCTGATGGAAGACACACATATATTTTGCCGTTTTTGAATGACAGCTAAATATGGAAGGAAAGCATAAATCTAGCCAGCTTTCCTTGACATTCAAAGCCTGAGTGACCTTAACAACATTTCAAACACATAGCTGTCCAGTCCTGGGTTGAGCCTTTTCCCAGTGGGCAGTCTATTACCTCAAAAGGCAGCCAATTCAATTGAATAACTCTTTTAGAAATGTCTTCCTTAAATGAAATGAAATATATTTTCCAATAACTTCTACTTACTGGTGCTAGTTCTGAGACCACTCAAGAGCAGTCAACTTGAGTTTTCTTATTTATGACAATCTTTACACTATTTAAAGATATCAGTCATTTGTTTATCAGAGTCTTGTGCTCCACTGGTTAATCTACTGCTGTGTCCTTCAAATATCCTTCAGATGGAAATATTGATTCCAATAAATGTTTACCAATTTACTGATTGGTAATACCAATACTGATTCCAATAAATGTTTCTGTGCACAAAGTTTTTTTGAACACTAGGTGTTATAAATGTTGACAATAACATGTAAGACATTGTCCTTATGAAGGCCATAGGGAGAACCACTAAAAGGAGATATAGAAACTATTGTTAGGCTTCTGATTGGGAAGCTTAACCCCCAGAGTAAGCTAAAATAAGAACAGTATAAATTGGGGTGCCTGGGTAGCTCATTTGGTTTAACCTCTGACTGACTTCGTCTCAGGTCATGATCTCAGGGTTTGTGAGTTCAAGCCCTGAATCAAGGTCTCTGCTGTCAGTGCAGAGCCCACTTCAAATGCTCTGTCCCCTTTTCTCTGTCCCTCCCCCCCCTCTCAAAAATAAACAAACTTAAAAAAAAAACATCAAGAGACTATAGATGCTGGCGAGGGTGTGGAGAGATGGGCACCCTCCTACACTGTTGGTGGGAATGTAAACTGGTGCAGCCGCTCTGGAAAACAGTGTGGAGGTTCCTCAAAAAACTATCGATAGAACTCCCTTATGACCCAGCAATAGCACTGCTAGGGATTTACCTACCCAAGGGATACAGAAGTGCTGATGCATAGGAGCACATGTACCCCAATGTTCATAGCAGCAATGTCAACAATAGCCAAAACATGGAAAAAGCCTAAATGCCCATCACCTGATGAGTGGATCAAGAAGATGTGGTACAATGGAGTACTACATGGCAATGAGAGGGAATGACATATGGCCATTTGTAGGAAAGTGGATGGACCGCGAGAGTGTCATGCTAAGTGAAATAAGTCAG
>NC_043710.1:36987769-37074283 GCF_006229205.1 Suricata suricatta
GTATAATTGGATTTAATGAAATGTTTAGAGGTGCAGTAGGCATGACTTTGAGTAGATAATGAAAGAAAATGCAAAATGCTTATTGATTTATGATGTGGTTTCATCTTAGCTTGGGCAAACCATGCTGTATTTAATACATATTAGCAGAATATTTACTATTGAAGCTTGAAAAGATGTGAGTTCTTTGTGTGCAACCTTTCATTTATGCATGTGAGAGGGTTATAATTTTTTTTTTAATATTTTTACATTGTAGTACTTGTTTTGCTTGTTGGTGGTGTTTGCTTATTTAATACATTCTGTCAAGGACAGAAATTACATGCTGGTTTTTCCCCCCCTAGGGAGTGCGTTTTTCCCTTATTATTTTCTTTACTCTTTTTTTTTTCCTCTTTTTATGGCGGTGGGGGTGGTTATGTTTAATTGAAGTTGCTTTTACAGCACCAAAGACTTAATCATCCATTTTCTCTATAAAAAGTAGCTACTTTTTTGCATGGACCTCAAGTATACTGTAGTATAGAGGTGGAATTTAAGGAAAGGTATTAAGCAGGCTGTGTTTTAGCTTATGGGCAAGTAATAAATTATATCATGTATCTTGAATGTATCATAGATAAGATATTACAATTGCCACTTCAGATAGCTGTGAAATTAGGTGATTAACTAGTTGGTACCTAACCTTCTAATTTCTGTATAAGTCTAACTCCATCAAATAGAAGTGGGGGTTTTGATTTTTTACTTTACTTTTCTGTTTGGAGTATCATTGTAACTACTGTATTGTAAATGACGGAAAATAATTGCATATGTTAAAAAAATAAATTGTATAAAAAAACCAGTGTGAATTAACTTACTCTACTTCTTAAATTTATGCTAAATATGTATAACATTGGTTAAGGGTTATGAGCTAAATTGAAGAAAAAATAATTTAAGTTGCATTTTCTCCTGAAGTACTCAAAGCATTAAAGTGCTTAAAGTCATACTATATATTTACTCCTAGCGCTTTATACTTATATGTTGAAGTTTTTCAAAGCTTTTCCATGAGTTATGCCATATAATTGTAAGATGGAACTAGTTATTTTCATTTTACAAAATAAGAAACTAAGGCACAGAGATGAATAACTGGTCACCCATCTAGTACCATGTTGGAGCAAAGGTTGTATCCTGGGCCGTCTGATACATGCTCTAGAATTCTTTTCTATAACAGCTCAAGGTCTAAAGTCATCTTTCGAATACTAGAATGTTCTGTGGTCTTATCTACTTTCAGCTATTAACTCTCTAGATATTAAAACTCACTTCCAAGCATCTTATAGGGATCCTCTTTAGTATCTTTAGTCAAAATTCTGAGAATTACATAATTACACAAAATTTTCTATAATTTTGCAACCACTGTGACTTAAAAATAATGAGAAGTAAATGACCTATCTTCCATTTCTGACTGCATGCACTGTGACAAAATTTGGCTTCACAGCAAAGGTACAAAGTAGAAAATGTTACAGAGTTCAAATAATATTTCAAGAAGCTAATTTACTCCAAGATTTATTTTTTTCCAAGATTTATTTTTGACTTTGTCCCATCAAATGTAGTCTCAGTCAAGACATTTAGTTTATGAACAGTGATTCCTCTTTTTTTTTTTTTAAAGTTTATTTATTTATTTAAAGAGAGATGGAAAGAGAGCACAAGCAGGAGAGAGGGGGAGAGAGGATCCAAAGCGAGCTCTGTGTTGACAACAGAGAGCTCGATGAGGGACTCAAACTCACGAACTGGGAGACCATGACCTGAGCCAAAGTCAGACACATAACCAACTGAGCAACCTTGGCACTCCATGATTCTTCTTAAAAACTGTGGAAATGAACCCAAATTACAATATCCAGATCCCAGGCCAACTACATCTGACCTCAGTTACATTTTTACTGTTTCATTGTGCCCATGCTATTCTCAACACATTTGATCATATGGTATTCCTACCTGGAAACCTTCCTTTCTCCCCTGTCTTCTTCCTCTAACTCTTCTCAATTAAAAGTAGCATTGAATGTGGAAGTCAGGTGACCCATGTTTGAAAATAAGTCCTCCATTTAATTGAGTGCTTACTATGTAAAAGGCATTTTACATATCACTGTATGTCCTTGGTCACATTATTTAGCCTGACACTTATTTATCCCTTGTTTAAAACCATACCCAACGAATTTCTGGTCTTTTAAAAATAAAACTGTAGATAACATAAGAACTCACATATTTCTTGATGTAAAGAATGTGGATATTTAAGCAAAGTTCAACCCCTACCTCCTCAATTAAGCATCTCCCAATATTCTGCCAATTCATAGTAATCTACCTCCTCAATTAAGCATCTCCCAATATTCTGCCAATTCATAGTAATCACTCACTCCTTTGAACTCCCACTGCAGCGACAATGTTGGCGGTACATCCTATCTTGGAACAATACTAAAGTGATATGTTTGCATTATTCTCACTCCTTGCTCACTCACTCTCACTTGCTCAAAGTGGCAATGAAAATATTTGGTCTTACTCTTCTCTCATCACATTTATAATCCAATTTGGATGTCAGGGAGATACTGGTAGAGAGTAACTGGATAGATAACACATGTAATAATAAAAAATAAAATTCAGATTTCTCTGAACTGCGTTAGCTCAGATCTTCATACTAGTCCCCGACTACTACACTAGCCTCCTATCTGGTCTCCCTGACACCAACTACTCACTCACTCGAATTCCATGATTTTTAATTGTGACCTTAATAGACACATTTGAGGAGCTCTTAAGTACTGGTGTCTGAGCGCACTACCACTAGAGACTCATTTAATTGGTGTAAAGAAGGATCCAGATATTGGGGCTCTCTTCAGTCAGATGAGAATGACCACTCTAAATACCTTCTGCAAGAGAATGGTGTTCTTAAAAGCAAATTTGTCTATGTCACATCTCTGCTTACCACTTTTCAGTGGTCCTCTGATGTCTATAACAGATTATTTAAGCTCCCAGCATATAAGCCTTGCTCTAATATCTCAATTGTTAGCTTCTCTTTCCCTTTTCAAAAGCAGTGGGTTATCCACAAACAGTCCATGTTGTTTCCTCTGTGCCCTGGACATGTACTCTCCCTCCCCCTACTCGACTTCTTAGTCTGCATGGAATGGGTTGGTGCATAAGTTGATTTAATTTATAAAGTCAGCAGTTCCCTTCCTATGCTATCTTCATTCCTATAGTGTTCAAAATCAAGATCAAGCATCACCATTCTTCATTCTGCAAAACAGCCACTGTTGACTTTGTACTCTATGTACAATGCTGTCCTTGCATTTAGCTCTTACACACTTAATATAACCATCTCCATAGATAGCGAGCTCATTGAAGTCAAGAACTAACTCTTTTTTCCTTATTCGCTTCTTAGTGCCAGATACAACAGAATGCCCTGTGGTTGTACAATGTATTCACTTAACTTACTTAAATCCAGGAAGTTTACAGACCATTACTATTATAAAGCCTATTTAATAAAATTTGGTCTCTTGGGTGTTAAGTAAGCATAAGACATAACCACCACCTTCCCCTTCAGGGAACACATTTTCCTGTTGAGCTTTCATCTGGGAAAGCTAATAAGTCTGGTTCATAGTATAATAAATATGGCAAAATAGTAACCACAATGAAATAGGACGGCAACTTTCTCTCCTCTCTCCCCATTCCATTTTCCTGTCAAATGCACGAGGACAAGACCCCATTAACAAAGCACTCCAGAAATTGTCTGGAAGAGTAATTTTAAGATTCCAACCAGTAGCTGCAAAAGAATCTTACAGTCTTCTCTGAAATTCCCTCTAAATTGGCAATTAATGGCCAACTATAACATGCTTTTCTAACATTTAATTACTTTTCTCATTTACAAAGTTGCAAGTATACTGGTAGTGTTTCCCTCTCACCAAATTCAGAAACCTGAGCATAAAGATGAACACACCTAATGTGTGCAATAAAAGAACAGGGGACTAAACCTGGATTTGCTTTTGCTGCTCCAAAATGAAAGGATTTCACAGTTGAATATAGGACCATATTGCCTACAGAGTTCCATGTAATTGCTTTACTTATGACACAGAAATCTAATTCTGCTTCCATGCAATTTAACAGATTTATGGAAAGCCAGATGTTAGCAATTATGGAAACCAACATCATTCATATTCTTGGTAATACAGACCTGTTTGCTCTGCACAAAGCCAACTTAATCTATTATACATATCCCAAGGCATCCAACGGGAAGAGGCACCCTATTTACATATTGCAACTGTTGTTCTCTGCTGAGCAAACACAAAGACATTCACCCATGATACTTACCCAAATCATCTGACAGGCCTCCAATGACAAAGAGGCAATGAAACAAAAATCAGGCAAAATAATCCACATTCAAATCTATAATCATTAAAGTGTACTGTTTTTTCTTATTGTAAGTAATGGCTTTTTGTGATTTCCCTGAGTTTCTCCTTGTAAATTCATTATTTAAATGCTCCATGCTCAGATGAGAATTTCCTCAATAAAATTCTACGGCCAAGCTTACATTAGAACTAATTTTCTTGCATTGACATTTTCACAATTTCTGAAAGCTGTTATTATTGTACTCAATTTTGCTTTTAAAAAAAGTCTGGTTGTGCCTAGTCAATCTGCTTTGTTCTTTAATTGGAGGTTCTTAGGTTATTTGGGCATGTAAGAAAACACAATTCAGAAATGTTTATATCAGCAGCAACCAAACCAATCCCAACCTAGCTTCAAACAAGTTCTCTACCCTTCGAGAAAAATGGCTCTGCAGAAATTTTAATAGCATAACAACTGTAATGGTACCTGCCTCAGGAGCTAAAAGTTCTGCAGGTTGATTTCAGAGATCAAGGGAAACATTTTTGTCAGGGGTTTGGTAGCAGTTAGGTCAAAGGAGTGAATTTTCTCATTATCCCATATTCCACTTTTTGAATAACTTTCATATCACATCTAGTCTTCCTTTCAAACTCAAAACAGGTGATGAGTCAGAAAATAAAATTTAACCTGGGGTTTGAATATCCAGCTGTGTGTTCTGACTTGGAAATCCTTACCAGACACTAGTAGCTTGGAAATGAGAACAGCCCTTAGGGGCTTATTAATGATAGACAAGATAGAGTGCAGATAGCCTCTCCCATGGCTAAAGTAATATTGCTTCTTTTACAGTGGCAGAGAGAAAATTACAGGGAAAAATACACACCCTGCATATCAACAAAATTAAATGAATAAAACAAGAAGGGAAATCTGAGGTCTGAAGTGGCTTGCCAGATACAAGGCTAATGAAATCTTAACCTGCACAGAAAGTTTCAGGTCCCAACAAGAGAGGGGATAACCATGTTCTACTGTGTGCTAGTCATACTGCGCTTGGATGTCACGTTCCCTCTAGAACCCAGACTGTGAAAGATGGGGTTGATACACATAGGAACCATTACAAGAAATCTATCAGCATGATGAAGGACTTAAACTCATGTCAGTTTAAGGAAACACTAGGTGTTCAGCCGAAAAGGTAAAGACAAAAAGAAAAGTAAGCTATACCTTGGTCTCTTTGAGATGTTATGTATCTCTTGGGAAGAAGTTCCAATGTCCCTCCAGTGTTAATTCTTCTTTGATCCAGCCTCCTCCAGGAAGAAAGCCGTTCTTATGGTGTCTCTCTTACCATCAGTGTGTAATTTTGTTACTCCCCAATGACTCTTCCCTTTTTCCTTTAACTGAGCAGGCCCTCTCTTTAAGCAAAGGAAAAAGAAATACACCTTGTTTGGGCTCACCCTTTCCTAACCCATTCCCTGCGTCCAGGTCTTCTTTTCCAGTGTTTACCACTAGCAGATGCCTTCATTTATGCATCTTCATCCTCTCCTACATATTCACAAGCTTCCATGTGACCCTCTCTTCGAAGCCTAAATCCTGGAGTTTCTCATGACCATTACTTTGCAAAATCATCACCCTTTAACCAATTACAATATTTGTAATTTCAGTCTAAATGCTCTCTACTCGATCCTTGTGGGGTATGATAGTGCCTTATTCATCCTCTTAACTCTTCATTCCTCCAATCACTATCTTACTAACTACACGTATATTTATTGAGCATCTACTCTTTCCTAGACATAGTATCAGGGACTGGGGATAAAAGAGACAAATACAGATATGGTCCTTTAAGTAAGGGTCATGTATGTAGACTTCTCCAATCTTTCTAACTTATTAACATTTCCTAAGATTCCATCTCTGGTCATTGGTTCTATTCCCCCTCAGAGGAAACAGGATAACATACCAACTAAAAGCCTAAACTTTGGAATCCAACAGCTCTGGGTGCCAGTTAATCTGACCAGTTCTCCCAGTTTGCCTAGGACTGAGCAAGTCCCTGAGACAGGTGACTTTCAGTGCTAGAACTAGGAAAGGTCTAGGCAAATGGAGACCAATGAGTCACCTGTACCCCTAGCCCCATCCCTGCAACTATAGTAAATTACCTAACATTTCTGAACTTCGATCCTATCATTTGAAAAATATGGATCAAAAAATACCTCCTGGGATAACCTGGTACTATGAGGAAGCATATAATACAATGCTTGTCATGTACTAATTTATCAAAAATGATGAGCTATTATTGTTGTTCTTGTTTATACTGTTTCTATTTTTTTTTTTTTGCTTTCATAGCATTCATTTCACCTCATGAATTCCCTTGTCCTATCTTTTCAGGGTACACTCATCCACACCACCAGTCCTGAGCTCTTTGTAAGCAGACACCTTCATCTGTTCACTGAGGATTTTCACTCGAATTCTAAATTCTCACACAAATTCTCATGCATTTGATCAGTATGTTGGCCAGCAAAAGCAAGAAATCCTAACACTTCTAAGCTCTCCCTGAACCCTAATCCATAAATCTGGGGCTAATATTAAGTGATTATTATTAAAAGAATACAGGGTTTTTTTTTGGCACTTGATGAATTTGGCTTGGTCACAAACCACATTTATAGACTGTACAAATTTAGGTGTTCTAATGCAGATGCAAAAAAACAGTTCCTTCTAGGTAAGAAAACAAGAGGAGAAATAAAGCAGAATAGCTTTCTAAATTAACCAAGGTTGTTTATGTTCTGCCATAAATAACTCATGCTTCTTTACCTAGTGATTAAATGTGTTCTAAATCAATACAGTTCTGACTAGTGGCGAAAAAAAATCTATATTGAAATGAAATACTTGCTATCCAAAGAGAATTTTACTGCATACAGAGGCTATAGTATTGATGCCAATAACCCTAGATTTATGTTTTTATATATCTGCTTATAGGTGAGAGGGTGGGTTATGTCCTAGCTGCATCTGTGTCCCTGAGTGGAACAGTTATGTTTTTACAAGTTGCTAAATGCCTAACACTGGGCTATGCATGTTCCATTGTTATATTCATTTTATTGTGTAACAAAATTTCACCCTCAAATGAAAAGAATTACTTCTTCTCCTTTAATTTTATATCTCCTTTATGTTACCTTGTATACAGAACTGTGAACATACTTTTCTATCTTCCTTATTGATCCAGAAGGCATATTCTGGTCTTATTTATCTTTGTGTCTCCCAGAGCATATTTATAGGGTGTGTCTCCTACTAAGAAATGCATAAACATGTGTTAAATTAGAATCTGGTTGAGCTGTGATTTTAAAAAGAGCCCCTGTCCTTCAGGGACCTCTGTTTCCTCTTTGTAAAGTATAGGAGTTATAGAAGATATTTTCTAAGAATCTGTCCATTTACAGATGGTAGGATTACTTCTAACCTTTGTAGGACTAAGCTTGTAATTCCAGTGTTAGAATATGTGTGGTAATAGATGGAGAACAGCATAGAGGAGAATGGAAGAACCCAGCTTCAGGAGAACAAAGAGATTTTTTTTAGAATTAAACAGTTTGCTTAGACAGTCAATATTTACTGAAACATCTCTTGTCTCTCTCAGTGAGTGTTTATAAGCAGGTGCCAAAGAGAGAAACTAATGAAGAGAGAAAAATGGTTCTTCTATCTGCATTGACAGAATGTAATGTAATCTTTGGTGACAAATACACATGAAGAATCCAGGTAGGGTGGAAATAAAACTATTTTGACAAGTCTTTCTTTCAAACAAGTTGTCAGATGAGAATTTCTTCTGTCTTCTTTGCCAGGGGGAAGATCTTAGGCACAGAGAGGTTACAAAGTAATTTCATTTACTACCAGAAACCTCCAACAGCTTACACGGAAATCAAAGGTAAAAAACAACAACAACAACAAAAAAACAAATGTCAGGGCACCTGGGTGGCTCAGTCAGTTGAGTGTCTAACTCTTTATTTTGGCTCAGGTCATGACCACACAGTTTGTGAGTTTGAGCCCTGTGTTGGGCTCTGGGCTGACCGTGCGGAGCGTGCTTGGAATTCTCTCTCTTCCTCTCCCCTACTCACTCACATTAAACATTAAAAAACCCCAAACATTGTCAATGGTACAATTCTCAAACGAGGTTTCAATCTAAAGAACAAGAGGGTCAGAATACAACACATCAGATTTCAGAACCTTCACTGCCTACTTTTTATTGTCTCCTTCCACCACTCTGTTTATTTTGGTCCCTAGCTTCTAGAAAGTTGTCAGATCTCTTCCCAAACCTCTTTCCGAGTGGAAGGAGAGTCAGGATACTGATGAAGGATAGCAATTTGGACAACTGTGCTAAGAAGGCCGGTATCAATTGAGAGAACTGGTAAGCTACAAATAAACCTTAATGTCATTTCATGGTATCTTCCTGGATGATCTCTTCTCCTAGATCTTCTTCCTCTTTTTATATTCCTTCTCCTAATCAACTGAAATAGCAAAAATAGACTTGGGGCTGCCTTTTATTTTGAAGGGAAATTTTCTGGAAGGATCCAGAAAGCATTTGGTGGAGTCAAGGGAAAATGAAATAAGGAATAAGAGACTTCAGCCCATTCTGCTTGAGGCTATTCGAAGACAAGTTCTGTCTACTGTGATTTTTTCTTTCTTTCTGTGTTTTTTACCCCCAGGGAGGTAAAACTAGAGAGGCCAAACTAAGTTGGTTTCCAAGGAAAAGCAAAGGAGGCCACTGACATATATTCTCTCGTTGAGCAAACTCTAGTCAGGCTCCTCTGAGCCCTCCTGTTGCTTAAGGCCTCCACCATGGCCTGTCAGCACTGCAGACTCCCAGCACAAATGATCTTATCCACCCCGCTCCTCCATCATAAAACGTTTGAGGAAACACTAGCATAGTTTTTACATGCAAGATCACGGCTCAAGCCCCCTTAGCTTCTTGCATGGGAAGGCTCAAGGCTGCTCCAAAAACTTCCTGTTTCAGCTGACACGTGGCTGTATGGCACCTGTGTCCCAGTCTCTGTGGAGGAGTAGGGGCCTGGCTTCCACAAGAACTGGTTAACAAGCCCAGATCGGATTCACCTGGACCAATGGCCCTTCCTGCTCTCCCCTTCTTCCGGCTCTACTCAAGCCCCCTCTGTTCTCCCCACCCCCAACAACTCCTGCAGTCTCTTAAAATGCCCTGTCACCTTGCACAAATCCAAGTTGAGTTCAGTCATGCTGGACCTTCTTCCCTACTGCGATAGTTGTCATTGACTAAAATCTATCCTTACCACTTTAGTGTCCAGCTTTCTTTATACTTGACACCACTCAGGCTGCTATAGTATAAACAAAATAAATTCTTGCAAGTCCCCTGTGGTCCAGTCAGATCCTCAGAGTAAGTAGCAATTAGGGACCAATGTTCTCATTCATAATAGAAATGATTTCCCTTTATTAATTTAGTTATTCAACTATTGAGCACATAGGATAGGCCAGTAATTGTTCTAGGCATTGGGAATAACATAGCAAATAAAATAGAATTCCTGCTCCTGGGAAAGTTTAATTTTAACAGGGTGAAGCAGATAATCTCTTCCATGTATTTGACTCAGGGACCTGCAGACGCTTTGGTGTCCCTGTCATCCCCAGGTTCTTTTATTGCATCATTATTAACACATCTTCACGAAACAGAGATCGGTATCTTTTTACTGTGTATAATAATGATAATTTACGATACTTATGCACTGTATTCTTCAGAGTTTTCAAAATCCTTTAAAATTCATGACAATTTGTTCTTTAAAAAAGCCTCAGATTGTTAGCATTACCATCGTCTCTACTCAAAAGATATTGAACCGAGGGTCAAATGATCATTGCTTCTCAAATGTTTCTAACAAACGTATCGCCACAGCAGAACAGAATGAACACCCATTTCTCAGAATCCTGGACATATACAAAGGGGAAACAGTAAGTCTGAAATTATTTGAAGGTTCATGTTTTCTATTTTAAAACCATTTTTGCCTGCCACTCTACAGTCAGTCTGTTTTGAGAGAGATCTTTTTTTTCCCTCAAACCATTGAGTAGAATAAGATTCCTCTTCTATACTGACATACCTCCGCATGTAGCAGCATGTTTTCCGTGACACTTGTACCCCCGTATAAGAAGAACAGTAAAAGGCAACACAGGGTCAAGTAACATGCACAGGGCCATATGGCCAGTAAGCTCCTGAGTCAGGAGGCCAGTGCAGGCATCTTGACTTCAGGTCAAGCTTGTGATCACACGAACACAAATAAAGTTGCTTCCTGGAGAGGGAAGCCTCTGTGTCATGATTCTCTGTGTGAGAATCTTGCGATAATCCACACAATGGTGGGGTTTCAATTCTATAGCAGGTGAATATAGTGACATCCTGCAAAAGCCAAATTGTCAATATCCAACACACCAACTGGTCCACAGATTCTCCAAGTATTAATTAGTGCTCACTATATGTAAAAATAATAAAACAATGATAGAAAGTTCTCTCTAAAAAAACATGACAGTTAATGGGAGCATGTAGAATCCTCACCACCTGCCCTGGTGATGCAGCTTACATTCCTCTCCGTTTCCATTGCTGGGACCTTTCTATAGCATCTCACTGTTTTCTCTATGTCTCCTCAAATATCAACAATCTGATCATACCACTCTCTCATCTCAAGGATTTTTTTTTAAGCAGGAAAATGACCCAGTTGGAGTTGCTATGAAGTCAACTATCTAGGAATCTACAGAAAATTAAACTTGAATCCATATTTTATGTAGATATGTGTCCAAACTTTGTGCTTCAGTAAGTCACTTAACTTCTCGGCTAAGAAATTGTTACTCGCTGTGTGGTGAGAACAGACCTCCGTGTTCTTCATTTTCTCCTTCTGTAAATGGGAATCCTACCTCAACAGAAGGGCTGTTGCATGGACTACAGTACACAGTGTGATCACATAGAGGCTGCGTGTTAGGGATCACGATCTATAGGCAGCTAATTCTGATGGCCTCCCTTTTCTCTGAAGAGACATTCCAAGCAAAAGGAATAGGAAGAGCAAAGTCATACTGGTGTGGAAAATCACAGTGATACACGTACGAGAGAAATACTACTGTACTGACAGCTAAATATTTATAGCAATTTATACAGGCAAGTAAATAGTTCAACATTGAGAGACACTGATATTGTGAAGTAAGATTCACCATTTTCAGCTCCTTAGCTTAGACAGCAAGACTCTTTATCATCTGGTTTCGAGCTCTAATTACAAGTCTCCTTTCTTGTTCCCCACCTACAACACACTCACATATGTATCAAGTACTTTATCCACCCTGAAATTTCACCATCCTTTGGACACATTTAGATGTCTCATGACTCTGCTCCAATCAGACTGCTAGTCCTGCCTGAAGATCTTACCTTAATATCTACTCTTCCCTGGAAAAAAATTCCTTTTTATCCTATAAACTTGGTGGGGGAAAAGTCCTATTTTCTGTGAAAGATTCCTCTGTACATGACATCCTGACATACCTCAACCCCAAAAGCAATTAGTAGTTTTTTTTTCCCTAAGAGTCTTATTTTTATTTATTTATATATCTAACTGTTCGACAGTTCAACCTCCCCCAATTCCTGCTCCTTCCTATTTCCCCATTTCAGACTAGAAGGATGTTCCTCCCTGTGTGCCTAAGAGTTAGCACATGGCCTAGCACAGACCAGACCCTCTCAACAGATGTTGACTGAGCAAGTGAATGGTGATTTTTATGTTGACAGTGCTTTGTTTGGTTTGAGTACAATTGTTTAAAATTCTCTGCTCATAAACCCAGAGGTAAATATTTCACAGCAGCCTGAGTTATCTCAGACTAAAACATACAATTCAATATTTATTTCAAGGAAGCCGTAGATACTGATCTCTGAGTTATTGCACAGACGTGATCTTTGGTTCTAAGACATTCAAGCCGGAAGTTTCTGTGATGAAGCAGTTGTTTACACTGTGCTACAAGAGGCAGGAAGCTGACACCTACATGTAATTCAATACCAAAAAGTGTTGAGAAACTGAGAAAGGCAGGTGAACATCCCCTGGGGTCAAATTGTAGATCCCCAGGCGAAAAACACCAAGAGCTTAAGTCAGGGTGGTGACTGGAAAGACCGAGGCTGGCTTTTGGTATTTCGATGGCGGTTTTTACACGACTGGGGTCAGATCTGAGACTCCAGTGAAAGTTATGGTTCCCCTTCGTCTGAAAGATTCACATAGACACATGTACACAAAGCTGCACCCAGCTTCAGGGCATTCATGGAGCCCTCTGAAGGCTTTCAGTGAAACCTCCAAGGCAGTGATTCTCAAACATGAGTGGGCATCAATCACCTAAATGGGGCTTGTTAGGAAACAGATCACCAGCCCAGTCCCCAGACTTGCTGAGTTGGTAAGGTCTCTGGGGTGAGGCAGTAAGTTTTCACTTCCAACAACCTTGCAGGCGCTGCTGCTGCTGCTGGCCTAAGGATCACACGTCTAGAACTACTGCCCTAAGCTACATGCAACTGAGTTCACAGAAAGTAATGTTAGGAAACTCTGTTTTAGGAATACTGCACTCATATTTTGTCCCCCAGTTGAGACTGTCAGCTATTCAAGATGGAAGTTAAACAACAACAACAACAACAACAACAACAACAACAAGTGATTTCAAATGTAATAAAGATTTGGTACGTTACAAGCTTCAAGTTCCTATGAAGGGGAAAATCAAAGTTGCCTCTAGTGTCCCTTAATCTTGCCAAAAAAGGCCAAGTTCACAATGACAGGAGGAATTAAGAGAGAATTGGGACTGCACTGCAGAGCCCCTTTGCAGGGAACACACCAGCCTCTTCCTTCTGTGTTACCCAACTCTACCCCCTGCCCCATAGCAGGCGCCCGCACTCTCCACCCTCCCTATGTGCCTGCTTCCCTTTCTCAGAACTCCCTCTGGGCCTGTTCATGCAGTGCCAAATTGTCCTCCAGGGCCTCTGGAGCCATGCGCTGTCACTCCTTACGTCCCCAGAGTCTAAATAAACATCTGGCATCTAAGTACTGTTTTTAAATTGCTGTGGCCCAAGACATCACACTACCACACTTTCATTTACCAGTGTGTTAATGCAATCGTTTGGATGATTATTACCAAACAAGAGGTCAGGCGAGCAATATGAAAAGGAGACAAAATAACTATTCCAAAGAGAATTATGTTTACCAAAAATAGAGAGACTGGGACTATAGGGCTTAGGGACAAACCAGCAATACCCCAATAAGCCTTTGGGAGATTGCTCAATAGAGGAGAGTTCAGTTATTTCATTTTTAAGGACCACAGTAATAAAGAAAGTCAAAGACAAAAAGCCACATTCTTTACAACAAAACTCAATAGTATGAATATTACAGGTACTTAAAGGATAAGTAGTGTGCTCAATAATCTTTTGGCATAGAACTTGAAAAAAGCCCTCTTTTGACCAGCTCATTATTCAATGATACTGAATAAATGAGGTTTTCCACAAATTCCTAGAGTAGGCTATTTTCATCCTTGAGTTTTCAGTTAGTCTGTTCTACACAGTACCAATCTACCTCAGGACACTAATATCTAGTAAAGGCTCTGACAAGTTCTGTAGTAATATTTAGGATTTCCCAAATATATTTGCTCATAAAACCTTTCTTCAAAAAAATACCCCAGTATTAGTGTCTAACTGTAGACTTTGCTAAATACTCTGCTCGAAGTCTTGCCTTACTTGGGTTTTAACCACTGATGCCAACTGTGGGGAGGAAAAACAGAAGCTTCAATTAGTCAAAATCACTTTGTGATTTCTTTCTTTATGTCAGGCAAACCCCAGACCTCAGTAAAAAAATCATATAGGCCTATAAAGCACAGCTGTTCTTCTTAGTTCAATGCAGCTGGGGACAGGGGGTAGCAAGCCACTCAGGCCTCAGTGGCTGAGCCAAGGAAGAGCTAGCCTGTTCATCTACACCGCTATGCACCCCTACTGCTCTTCAGGTATGCCCGCTGTTTGAACCCAGGAGCTGTTGATCCCTCAACTGCAATTGGCCATCACGTAGCAATACTAGAAGTTCCCATAGCCTTGGGGCCAGCTCTGGGCAGAGGACCGTGGTGATGTACGCAGGTGGCTCCTCAGGTGGCCACCATCATTGGTTGAGGATGCCCCGAATACACTGTCATGGAGTCAAATCTTAGTTTCTCCTGCACACACATGTAGAACAAGCTAAATTTAAAAATCACGGACTTGATGTATCTGCAAGCATACAATGAAAGTAGAAGAGGATGTGACTATCTGAATGATCATCTCCTAATCTAACCCTTTCATAAATTATCTTTAATTCACAATTGACTGGGGCAGTTGGGGGATCAGACGTAACATGGGCTCCTTCACACATGGCCATGCTCCTTGGTGTATCCCCCTCGTTTGCGACCTATTCACAAAGGATTTTTGAAGGTCAAATGGCACATGGTTGGCATTTGGTAAGTAAAAGCATAGCTTTTACGTTACCATTTGTGTAGCAAGACTTTAGCAGCCAATAAAAATGTTTTGTTGGCTAATATTTCAAAAATACTAAACATGTACACAGTTCTTTGAAAAGATATTAATTAACACTTTTGGGAAAAAGAAAGCTATGAATAAATAGCTGTATGACTGTGAATAATTTATTGAATATCTCTTTGTGCCTCAGTTTTTCTGTTATGCAGAGATTATAATCATATTTACCTGATAGAGTTGTTTTGAGGATTAAATGAGTTAGAAGATATGAAGCTCTAAGAAAAGTGCCATCACATGAAGTAACTAAGTAATTTTCACTACTAATAATATACTGAAACCTTTCCACCCTTCACGTCTTGTCATCACCATGTGGTTAAGATGATGGTCTTCTCTGATCACTCTCTTCCCTAATTACCTATTTTATGGTGTTGACCACATAATTTTGCAGTTAATTATAACCTGTTTCAGAATGCTATTGGTTGTTTCATGTATGTTGATTTTTATCTCCGACTTGGTGTTTTAAAGCTCCTGTGGGATGGAAAAAAGTCCTGAAGAGATGCATTTTCCACATCACCTTTCTCAGTGCTAAGACCTGCAGCCTAATTTTTATGGATAGAAAATTTGTAACTTTGATATACTTATAAAGGATTTTAATTGTTTAAATAGCTAATTTTCAACTTCTTCCTTTTTGTCCATGTGATCTTCACCTGGACTAGAAGTGAGGTCCCCAGGCTCCCATATAACTAAGCCGTGCTTCAAAGCATGAGTCCTGTTCTACGGCTGATCGCAGCTGCTGTTAGAAAGGTATTTGAACACTGTCACTGAAAAGATACTAAGTAGGGCCAGGGTGACCTACAGAACAGACCCTCTAGTTAGCCTGAGATCCTGTTGGAATAATTCCCTGAAAGGACTGCTTTTAGTCTCAAACTAAAGTGGAGAAGAGTACATAGGCCTGTTATGTCTGCCAGAAAGGCTGAGAGTGACCATGAACCTCGGGTTCATATTTGAGTTTAGTGCAACGAATTCTACTCTGACAGCATTTTATGAAGTGTTTATCACCAAAACTTGAGAAGGTACCTTAACCTTCCCTGAGAAGTCTCTAGAATATATTCAGTTTGCCTTAGGTGCTGACCTGCTCTGAAGCGGATGTATGTATGTTAGGCTGGACTTGCAGGGGAGCAGGACACTTCTTGAGAGTCCAAGGGGGCTCATTTTTCACTTGATTTCACCCGATTCACATCTACAGTTGTGTGCTAAGATCCATGGTGAGGCCATTCTCAGGTACCCAGAATATCAGCTCCCTTAGAGGCTGGCCAAGTGTTCTTAACCTTTCCATTCTGCATCCTGACTACACCAATCCCTTTTTGTACCCATTCCCTGCCCAGGTGCTGTCTGTGACTGGTCTGTCCATTGGAGCCATTTGAGTGACACGTGGCAGTTGTGTGCCATGCAACTGAGGTCCTCTGAGTCACCAAACCACACTTTTATACTGTTTCTAGCTAGAAACAGCTTCATGGCCAGGTGGCCTCTGCCTTTGGGAAGGCTCTTCAATAAGAGAAAATCTATTACTTGGCTGAAAACCAAATCTAAAGTTTCTAAAAATTTTTGGCAACAAATATCAATTTTGAAGTCAAGGAGACCTCACTAAGTATTATCAAGGAAGGGTGGGAGCGCTATTTAACAGAAAATACTTTCTGTTTGGGGGGTATATTGTTTGCAAAGAGAGAAAATCCAAAGACTGTCCTAAGATTGCTGTGTGTGCCTCTGTCTGAAGTCTTCTTAGTCTGAAACAGCTTGGTCCACAAAGATGCTTTTACCACCCTAGCATGCCTCTGCTCTGGAATGGAAAAAATGCACATTGGAGCCTTCTTCCTTAAGGGTTTTTTCAAATGCAACTTTCTTTCAGATTCAAACAATTTATATAACTCATGTTTCCCTTTTGGCTCTGGACACCAGGATAGTTATAAGTAACTTTGTTGAGTCTCATGATTAGTAGAACTTCCTTATTCTTCATATATTTTTATTTTAATAAGGCTGTTGAATATGTGTTCTTTATATATAAAAGCAATTGCTTTTAAGAGGCAGAGGATAAATAAATGAATGAAAAAATAAGTGTAAGTTAGGTGAAAATCTATCCACCAGGGGCACCTGCATGGCTCAGTTGGTTAGGCTCAGGTGATGATCTCATGGTTCCTGGGTTCAAGGCCCACACTAGTAAGCAAGGACCCTGCCTAGGATTCTCGGTCTCCTTCTCTCTACCCCTACCTATGCGCACTCTCTTTCTCAAAATAAATAAACAAACATTTAAAAAAGTCCATCCATCACCATTTCTCATATTCTTTATTCCTGACCCTTTCCTTTGCTTCTTCTACTCTGGATTCATATGGTCAAAACTGCAGCAAAGGTAATGATATCAGTGGATAGCCAGCTGATATTATCAAGACTAAGGTGCTGTCAGAATAACTGTCAAAAGCCTGCCACCTTGCCATCCTGTCCCTGGTCTCGTAGGATGACCTGAGACACAACCCATGAGTCCACTGGATAAAATAATTCCCCAGTGCTCTTAATTCACACAGAATGTAGCAACTGCCCATCTGGGTCTCACTGGTTGTCTTTCATTCTCTCATTGCCTTGTCTCCTTGACTTCCAGCTGCCCTGCCTAACATCTGCAGTCAGGGGCTGGTAGCTGGCCTCCTTCCTTCCAGAAAGCACTGCAGTGTTAACAGATCAAAAGCAGAAGTTCTGGGTTCAAACATTTCTGCATTATGGCCTCTGTGCCATTTCTCAGTTGAATTTGGGACAAGTTATCTTAATCCTAAGACCTTATCTTCTTTATCTTTAAAATAGCAAGAGGTCTTCGCACTTACTGAAGTTGTGAGAACTGAATTAGATAACGTGTGAAACTCCCCGGCACAGGGTCTGGCACACAGCATGGGCGTTCAGTTCATGATAGCAGCTAAGAGCTACAGAGCACTTAAAACGCAAGTGCTGAATGCTTTTTTCCCACGTTAGTATATGTAATCCTCACAATTACTCCACAGCAATTTATGAAGATGGCACTTCTGTAAACTGCTTAGAGCAGTGTCTGGCACCAAGTAAGCTCTCAATAAATGTTAGCTCTGATTAGTATTACTGTTGCTGTCTTCATTTGACAGCTGAGGGATTTGAGGTGAAGTGAGGTTAAATGTTGACTATTATTATCTACTACTTGCCAGGATATTTGCATATATGAACAGTTCTATTACAAAAAAGTCCACCAGCAAGTATTATTTTAATCATTATATGCTAAGGAAACGAAGGCTTAGAGAGGTTAAACATCTGGCTAAATGCCGCTCAGCTAGAAAGTGGCCAAGCTGGGATTGGATTCCAGGCTTATATGAAACCTCCCTCCCAGCTGGAGCACACTGTCACCCACGAAGCCTTCATAATTCCCACCCCTCGAGAAGCGTCTCCATGTCCTAGCCCTTTTTATCTCCACTCCCATGAGAACTGGGCACTGGGCAGTGATAGATCCCAAACCATCCTTAGACCATTTCAATCTGTACTGATCTACCAACCAGTTAAAAGCAAAATCTTCCCAAGAAATTCCAACAGAAACTTCTCTGGCTCTTTTATGTTGCTCTGTGAGTTACTGACATTTACAGCAGCTGTTCTGACAAGTAAAGCCTTGTTGGCTTGTTTTCCAGTGATCAGAGAGCAGGCTCCAGGGTCTGGGGACCTGCCTGGCTCAGACAAGTCCTACAGAGGCAGAATTAATAGAGGCCAAGGGGCCACACCCCCTAAGAACAGCTGTATGTCACCCTTCAGTGTGCTGCTTCATCAACAAAAGACATTGTACTGGGATTTGAAAATTCTGTTCAATAACAACGAATATTTGACTAATACAATCTAATTCAACACACATCTATAAAGGATATCAAAATACCTTAACTGACTGATGAAGAAGACAAGCCTGATCTGGCAAGTTCCAAAAGAGTTACAAATAAATGGCCATAGGGATGCCTAAAATGAAGATGATGATGATGATGATGATGATTTTATAGAAATTCTATGATGGTGGTTCTCTAACTCAATATCTTTCTACTGACTTAGAGACTTTTTTATATATATATAAAAACAAATGACCTCTGTGTCCCCCCAAACGTCAACTAAATCAGAATCTCCAGGGCATGCTAGCCCATCCTAAGTATTTTTAAAAAGCTACTTAGGTGAATCTACTGTGAAACAGGTTTGAGAATCGCTGGTTTAGGAAGCAGGACTTCATCAGGATTTTGACAACTGAGGACAGAGGGATGGTCAGGGAAAAGCATACAAGTAAAGGCGTTGAGGAAAGGGAGTCCAAGGTTTGGGAAGAGCAGAAGGATTTGAGCAGGCTTGCAGATCCCTGCACAGAGGAACCAGAGGAAAATAAAGTTTCATTTGCAGGAGGAAGATCACGGAGATAGATTGACATCAAGGGAGATTGAATCTCCTTTTCAAAATATGTAAACCCAGCTCCTTACATATGCCACTATTAATTATACATTAGTTCCCATTTCTCGATGATGCAGATAATTATGTCTAGATAAAAAAGCAACAGCTCAAAACTTCTCTGTTACACTTGAGAATCCCTGACTCCCACCACTGCATTCACGCACAGAGTGCAGTGCACCCTATAGTAACCCTTGTAGGTAACACTGTCATCCTGTGTGTGCAAATACCCCTGGCAAAGTTTTGTATGCATGGCTCTCCTGGAATTATAAAAATAAACAAGCATATGAGAAAGGGGGCAGATAGACACAGTCTGTTAGATTCCTCATTAATGCTGATTCTGACTCTGCAACACCTAAGACTGATCATTTCGTCAATAAAATGATCCACTTTATGAGAAAGAGGCAAATCATAAACATTTCTATCATGAAATAGTAAATCTTGCATGTGTGCTGGCTTTTCTGACATCAGGAACATGCAGTGCTTACAGTGACTGAGGAATCGAGCAGGTGTTATCACCTCCATCCAACAAAAACTAGCATGTTCTTGACTGCCTCACTGGATTCTAACATATGCCGTTCCCACTTTTATTTTTGGAAAAAGCATAGCTGAGTATATGTTGTCAAACACCTTTTTAAAATGTTTTATAGGTTGTTTTAGATGTTATTTCTTTATAGGTAAGCATTAATAGATGATGTTATTTAAGTCCTAGTATGATGGGATAATTTTTAGTGCTATTAAGCTGTGTTTAATGAATCAAAGTATTTCCGGTCACAAATCACTCAAGAAAAGAAATCGTACCTGGTTCATACCCACATTCCCAAAACACTTAATACAGTGCAGGTGGGATGGCTGTTCTCAATGTTTTTTTTCTGAAATAAAGATTCACATGATTTTTGATATTTAACATCTTTTGTATTAACCACCATCCACACAACTAGTTATGTCAAGCCAAACAGAAAATAAATCTGACTTGATATGGTTTTGATTATCTCTAGTCCTTCAAACATTTGGCACATATGCATTAATTGTCCCATTTGTGCCTACACTGTTCCAGGGGCTGGAGGTAAAGTGGCAAAATATGAACAAGGTCTGTGTCCTCAATTTGCACCCTTGAGGCAGAAGACAATTACACATACAGATATGTACAGCAAATTTAGAATTAAAAAATGCTACAAAAGATAGCAAAGAGAGTGATATAGTGAAGTCATCAGAAAATGATTACTTCAGATAAAATGGTCAGGGAGCGGCATTTGAGCTGAGAATGATATAAAGAAAAAAGACAACCATATAATGACAGGCAATGAGTGTTCCAGACAGAACAGCAAAGGCAAAAGCTCTGAAACTGGCTGAGTTCATTGTCATGTTCAAGGCATGAAAAGATTAAAAAGGCTAACATCTATAGGAGTTTACTCCAAGAAGTAGGTAGAGGCAATATTACCTAAAGCCTTGAAGTCCACATGAAGAAATTAGAAATTTTGCATTCATAGGAAAGGCATTTAAAAGCTGTAATACAAAAATGAAATGATCTGACATATACATCTGTTGTACCAGAAAACATTCTGAACTAACAGAGTGCCCTCAACTACCAAAGAAAATCTAAATGATGGCCAGACTTCTGTTCTTAGTAAGACCTATTCACAAAGTTACTTCCAAAAGTGGAAATGAAAGGGCATTCAGATTAACAACTACCCAAATTAAAAATGCCACTAATAAAAACAACTCTACTGTCTTGTCAAGGAGTTGAGTTTGCTATAGTTTTCCTGGGTAGACCAGAGATCAGTTCTTGGAAGAAGAAAGTGCTTCTTCAGGGAGGGCAGGAGATTTGATCTCCCAGGCATGTCACGTAGCATGACAGAGAAGAATCCACAGGTGAAATGACTATGACATCTGTCATCCGAATGGGGACATTTATGGGAGTTGCAGGATGCTGTGGATAATTACGTCAGAACAACAGGCATAACCCGGAACTGTATCTGGTATCTGGGTATAGAGTTGCCCTTCTAGGCTTGAGTCTCAACTTGTATCAAACCAACAATGGGGCCAGGAACAAGATGTCACCTTTCTGAGACCTAGTTTCTTTATCAGGCACATGAAGTGATTGCATTTTTCTCAGTGACTGAATACCAACTACTAAAAAGTCTTACTGAAGAAACAGAAGAATCAAGTTCATTTCACACTCATAGTCAAGTTGGAAAGCAGATACACTGAATAGTAGTACAGCATGTCAAGCTACAGAAACATACATCAGGGTAAAACTACAGTCAGCAGAGGACAAGAGCGATAGCTCCTAGGAAGACATCAAAAAATGCCTCATTGGGGTCTGGTGGAACATGAGCTGAATTTAGGAAAAAGAATAGAAATTTGTATGTGAATCAACATGTTCAAGAAAAAGTTAGGGCCATCTTCAATTCAAAGTTCTCTTCTCATCCAGCCAGAGGGGACAGCATGAGCAAAGGCACATACGTGTGCAAGACCATGGCGGGTCCAGGAAGTTACAAAATTTGTTGAACTAAGGGCCTTTATCCAATAAAAGGCTAAGAGTCTCCCATTTAATGAGGTCAAATACACTGTTTAAAAATGGGATTTTTTTTTTAGTCCCCAAATGTGACACCACACACGTCAGTATTCTATCTTTCCACCTCCATTTCTTAATAACAACTGCCATTTTATCTATGCCTATTTACGTAACATCTATTTACGCTGAGGTACACACATACAGAATTTCTTGGCCACATGTAAAGGAAGTATCTGAATACCCAGGATAAGTGTAAACCTCTCCCTAAGGTCACAGATCCTTATTTTAAGAATAAAAGAAACATGGACAGAGCCTGACGCAGAGTGCTGAATATGGAGGAAATTTTGAGATAAAGTTAACTAACATTTCGTCAACATTTAACAGGTGCCAATTAAATTAATTCTCCCAGCACTCCTATGACCTAGATAGGAGCATTTCCATTTTTCAAATGAGATAACTGAGGTATGGACTAGATAAGGTCTTGCCACAGGGAACTTACTAGAAATGACAGAGCTAGAATTTGACTGCAGGGAGTCTGGCTCCAGGATCCATGCTTTTATTGACTACACAGCATGGTTCTCAGCAATAGAGTCATACTGTGGTGGACAGTCCATGTTGTGTGCCCATTGTTCCCTAATTCCTCTTTACTTCAAAATAACCTCAGAAGAGAAGCTGGGAAGAACAGAAAAACACTAGACGGATCTCAATAGCAACCTTCAAAAAAAAGACAATGATACAATGAGCAAAGACAAGACAATGAATGACTTTTCAAAATCAAATTCCCATTTTCAAATTCCAAGTCTGGACCCAAGGTCAGAACGCTTGCCCTCTAGGTCTGTCCAAAATCAGCCTAAGAATTTAGCGGAGTTCACAGGACATGACAGAAGAGGAATGGCCAAGGTTCTCATGGAAACAATTACAGCTTTGATAAGTTGTTTGGATTCTATGACAGTTGTAGAGTCTTGAAGGTGAAAACTTATACCTGTTAGTTTCCTCTGTTCAGCATTTACCAGAACCTCAAACACAACAGTGATGAAAGGAGACTTTGTAAGGATGATAGTGGTAATAACAAGAATAAGGTTAATGCGGCTGGATTATGTTTGCACAACAATGTAAAGCTTATGATCTTTAAATGTGTGGTATCCCATTTAATCCTGGCAACATATGTATATCATTATTCTACGTTTAGCATATTTACAGATGAAGTCTCAGAGAGGTGCAGTATAAGAGCTAGGATTTAAACTAAACTTTCTCAGTCCAGCAGTATTTCTTCTTCTCCCACTTGTTTTCTCAAACTGTTAAAAATTTCAGCAAGCCATCATGGTTTCACTTCAAAAGATCTAAAAGCCAGAGCACAGACTCAGGCTTTGATACAGACTGCCCCAGTTTTCCATATAAAAATCCTACACCCCCACTTTGCACAATCCCTGCCTAAGCCCTGAATTGTTGAGGGAGGAAATTTGAAAACTAATGAGTTTACCCAGCAAGGGGTCATATTTTAACGCTGGGAGCTGAACAGAGAGCCAAAGCAGGCTGCCCCTCCTGCAAAGGTCCCGAAGGATGAGGGCATGGCTAAAAGCTGCTTACCAACACAGGACTCCCCCGACAGTGAGTAGGTCCCATCGTCATGGAAACCGCTTCTGCACTCACAGCGGAACCACCCTGGCAGGTTAACGCAGCGGGAGTGGTTGTGGCACTCAATGATTCCCTCTGTGCATTCATCAATATCTGCCTCAGAGAAAAACACAAGCCCACCAGGACATTAAATTCTTTTGACACTAACCTTTCAGTAAACACTGAAAACATGCTCATATCAACAGATCAGTTAAAAGTGGTTAGTCACCCAGAATGCAAGTTACAGGAAGAATCAAATCCCATCTTTTTTCCCAGAATCCAAACAAATTAAATGCTATGGATGTGTTCTCATGTACTAAATAATAAATGGGAGCTGGTGGTCATGAAGACATCCTAACTATAAATGTTGTGTTGGCCTCTGCAAAACCAAAAATAAATTGAGGATGTTTGGCACACGTTAGGTATTGAGTATATATGGCTTTCTAATTTAATGTTTCCAAAATAGAAATTCCAGATATTATGTGCTGTTTTTTAGAAATATCAATGAACAAATAAGCTCAGGAAACTCTAAGTTAAACAGAGTTGAACAGGTTTCTTCTGAACAGCAGTATCAAAGAGACAGCATATTTATATGCCCTGCAAAACTCAGAGAGAAGAATAATATGCACTGTTTTCTAAATTTCTGTAGCTGAGGGTTACTTTTTCCTGGGACATGTCTAAGATCCTGTGAGACTAATGTTTTAGGAAGCATAGTTGGAGAACTACTCTTCAAATTATTTTATTTTTTTAATGTTTGGTTTTGAGAGAGTGTGAGCTGGAGTGGATCCCCCCCCCCCACGCCCAGCCCACCAGGATTCATTCAAAGTAAGCTCCAGGCTCTGAGGTGTCAGCACAGAGGCTGACATGGGGCTCGAACTCACAGACTGCAAGACCATGACCTGAGCCAAAGTCAGATGCTTAACCGACTGAGCCACCCAGGCGCCTCTGTTCAAATTCTTTTAGAGCTTAAGGACTTGATTTAGGATAGTTCATCAGAGATCCTCATTCTTCAATGATTCCTGATGGAAGTACATCTTCTGGGCTTTGTTTGCTTTAGGATCTGGCTTTTTCACATAAGCAAATGCCTATATCATGCACAGATTCTCTGGCCCAAAGGCTTGCCTCTGAGCTGAAGGAGTTGGCACCACTGTAGGCAGACAAGCTGTCAACTGCGTTGCCAGGGTCAGCTCCTTTTTAGAGAATCTCTCCATGTAATTATTTCTTGGAATATGGCAGTTGTTGGCTGGGAACTTTTTTACCAGTTCTCCTGGAAATATCTGAACTATGACAGTCTTACACAAATAGAAATCTAATTAATTCTGGGATATAGCACATCATGAATAAAGTACATTTTGGAATCTTTTTCAGCAGTGCCCTGCTGTAGGCATCAGCTCAGGGGCAATCAGCTACCAGTGGTTCTGTTGCCTTAACATGTCCTAAGGTGTGCACAGGGCTGTGAATGTAGTTTGCAACCTGTCGGTCTCATGTCATGGCATCCCAGCCAAGAAAAGAGAGAAAAAGTATAGCTCTTCATGCTGGGCAAATCCAGCTTTGCATTGCTGTGTTGTTGCAAGCTTCTATCTTCTCCCTTTAAGACTTATTCTCCTATTGTCCATAGAGTTCTTTGACACATAGCATCCCTTAGGTTTCTTCTTTCTCATTATTATTTTCATTTTAATTCCAGTACATTTAACATACAGCATTACATTAGTTTGATGTGTACAATATAGTGATTCAACAATGCTATGCATTACTCAGGACTCATAATGATAAGATAATGATTTAATTCCCAACTATTTCACCCCCTTGCCCAGTAAAATGAGTTTGTTCTCTATAGTTAAGAGTCTGTTTCTTGGTTTGTCTCTCATTTTTTTTCTCACTTGATCATTTGTTTCTTAAGTTTCACGTATGAGTGAAATTATATAGTATTTGTTTTTCTTTGACTGACTTACTTTGCTTAGCATTATATTCTCTAGTTCCATCCATGTAATTGCAAATTACAAGATATACTTCATTGTATGTATATATATATATCACATCTCTGTCCATTCATTATCAATGGACACTTGCTTGGGCTATTTCCATAATTTTGCTATAGTAAACTACATATACTGAAATACTCATACAACACCATGCTGCAATAAACATGGAGGTGGATGGGGGCATGTGTCCCTCCGAGTTAATGCTTTTGTATTTTTTGGGTTAAATACCTAGCAGAGTGATTACTGGATCATAGGGTAATTCTATTTTTAACTTTTTGAGGAATCTTCATAGTGTTTTCCATAGTGGCTGCATCAGTTTGCATTCCCACCAACAATACATGAGGGTTCCTCTTTCTACACATCTTCACCAACACCAGTTGTTTCTTGTGTTGTTGATTGTGGCCATTCTGACAGGTGCGAGGTAATATCTCATTGTAGTTTTGATTTGCATTTCCCTCATGATGAGTGATGTTGATCACTCATGATCTCTTCAAGAGTTTGCCTTCGGCTTGTCATCTGTATGTCTTCTTTGGAGATATGTCTGTTCATGTCTTCTGCCCAATTTTTATATTGGATTATTTATTTTTTTGGGTGTTGAATTGTATTATTTAACAATTTTTTTATTATTTATATGAGAGGAAGAGAGAGAGAGAGAGAGAGAGAGAGAGAGAGAGAGAATGAGCAGGGGAGGGGCAGAGAGAGGCTAGGGCCAGCATGGAGCCTGATGTGGGGCTTGAACTCATGAACTGTGAGATCATGACCTGAGCTGAAACCAAGAGCCAGACCCTCAACCAACTGAGCTACCCAGGCACCCCTGTATTGATTCTTTGTATATTTTGGATACTAACCCTTTATTGGATATGTTATTCGAAAATATCATCTCCCATTTCATAGGTTGCCTTTTAGTGTTGGTGATTGTTTCCTTTACTGTGCAGAAACTTTTATTTTGAAGTAGTCAAAATAGTTTCTTTTGCTTTTAATTCCCTTGCCTCAGGAGACATATTTAGAAAAGGTTGCGATGGTCAATGTCAGAGATATTACTGCCTATTCTCACTTTAGGATTTGTCTTGCTTACAGCCTCACATTTTGGCCCTTAATCCATTTTGAGTTTATTTTTGTGTATGGTACAAGAAAGTGGTCCAAGTCCATTCTTTTCCATGTAGCTGTCCAGTTTTCCCAGCAACATTTGAAGAGACTGTTTCCCATTGTATATTCTTTCCTGCTTTGTCAAAAATTAATTGACCACATAATTGTGTGTTTATTTTTGGACTTTCTTTTCTGTTCCATTGATCTTTGTGTCTATTTTATGCCAGTGCCATACTGTTTTGACTACTTCAGCTTTGTCATATAACTTTAAGTCTGGAACTGTGATACCTCCAGTTTTGTTATTCTTTTTGTGAGATTACTTTGGCCTTTTGGAGTCTTTTGCAGTTATATGCAAATTATAGGATTGCTTGTTCTGATTCTGTCAAAAATGCAATTGGCATTTTGATAGAGATTGCTTTGGGTAATATAGACAGACATTTTAACAATATCTGTTCTTCCAACCTGTGAGCATAGAATACCTTTCCATTTGTTTGTCTTCTTCACTTTCTTTCATCAGTGTTTTATAGTTTTCAGAGTACAGGTTTTTCACATCTTTGGACAAGTTTACTACTAGACATTTTATTATTTTTGGTGCAACTGTAAAATGGTATTGTTTTATTCATTTCACTTTCTGCTGTTTCATTATTAGCATATTGGAAGGCAACAGATTTTTGTACAGTGATTTTATATCTTGTGACCTTACTGAATTCATTTATCAGTTTGTAGTGGAGTCTTTTGGGTCTTCTCTATATAAGATCATGTCATCTGCAAATAGTGAAAATTTTACTTTTCTCTTATCAATGTGAAGGTCTTATTTCTTTTTGTTGTCTTATTGCTGTGACTAGGACTTCCATTACTATATTGAATAAAAGTGGTGAGAGTGGACATTATTTTGTTCCTGACTCTTGAAAGAAAGGCTGTTGGTTTTTCATTGGGTATGATGTTCACTGTGGGTTTTTTATATAAGTCTTTTATTATGTTGAGGTATGTTTCCTGTAAACCTACTTTGTTAAGTTTTTTTTTTTTTTTTAATAATGAATGGTTGTTGTAATTTGCCAAATGCTTTTTCTGACCTATTGATATGATCATATGGCTTTTATAGTCTTATTGATGTGATGTATTACATTGATTGGTTTGCAAATGTTGAACAACTATTGCATCTCAGGAAAAAATCCCATCTGATCATAGTGAAAGAATTTTTTTAATGTAATGATTGATTCAATTTGCTAGTATTTTGTTAAGAAAAAAATTTTTTTTACATCTCTGTTATCAGTGATAGTGGCCTATAGTTCTCTTTTTTTGTGGTAACTTTCTCTGGTTATCATTTTAGGGTGATACTGGCCTCATAAAATGAATTTGGTAACTTTCTTTCCTCTTCTACTAATTGGAATCATTTGAGAAGAATAGGTATAAAGTCTTCCTTAAATGTTTGGTAAGGTTTGCCTATTCAGCCATCTGGTCCTGAACTCTTGTTTATTGGGAGTTATTCTGTTTCTTCCTGCTTCAGTTTTGGTAGGTTTTATGTTTCTAGGAATTTATCCATTTCTTCTAGGTTGTCCAATTTGTTGGCATATAATTTTTCATAATATTCTCTTACAATTGTATATATATATGTGTGTGTGTATCTGTGGGTTTAATTGTTATTTCTCTTCTTTCCTTGTGATTTTGTTTGTTTGAGTTCTCTGTTTTGGGGAAATGAGTATGGCTGAAGGTTTATTAATTTTTTTGATATTTTCAAAGAATCAGTTTCTGGTTTTGTTGTTCTATTGTTTTTTTACTTCATATATCATCTATTTCTGCTTTAATTTTTAACTATTTACTTCCTTATGCTGGCTTTAGGTTTTTATTTCTTTTCCTAGATCCTTTAGGTATAAAGTTAGGGCTTTTAATTTGTGATTTTTCTTGTTCTTGAGGTCAGCTTGTGTTGCTATAATCTTCTGTCTCAGAACTGCTTTTGCTGCATCTCAAATACTCTGGATCACTGTATGTTCATCTTCATTTGTTTCCATGTATTTTTTAATTTCTTTTATTTTCTGGTTGACCCATTCATTGTTTAGTAGCATGTTATTTAACCTCAATGTACTTGTGCTCTCTCCAGACTTTTTCTGGTTGATTTCTAGTTTCATAGTGTTGAGGTCAGAAAAGATGCATGGTATGAATTTGTTGAATCTTGTTTTGTGTCCTAATACATAATCTATTCTGAAGAATGTTTAAAGTGGACTTGAAAAGAATGTGAATTCTGTTGTTTTAGAATGGAATGTTCTGTTAAATCTGTCTGGCCCAGCGTGTCATTCAAAGCTATGTTTTCTTGTTGGTTTTCTGTTTGGATAATCTGTCCAATTATTGTGTTACTGTTGATTACTTCTTTTATGCTTGTTATTAACTGCTTTATATGTTTGGGTGCTCCCATGTTGGGTGTTTAAATATTTATAATAGTTTATCTTGTGATCTCCATTATTATTTTATTATATAGTATCCTTCTTTATTTCTGGTTATAGTCTTTGTTTCCTCCACCAGATTCAGGAAAGTTTCAGCTATTATTGCTTCAAGTAAATTTTCTCCCCCTTTTTCTTCTTCTAGGCTCCCTATAATGCAAATGTTATTTTGCTTGGTCGAGTCACTGAGTTCCCTAAGGCTAGTCTCAATTTGCATAATTTTCCCCCCTCTCATTTGCTCAGCTTGATTACTTTCAATTACTCTGTCTTCCAGGTCATTAATTTATTATAGCTTTCTCTAGCTATTTATTCCATCAACTGTACTTTTAAATTTCATTTATTGTGTTATCCCTGATTGGTTCTTTCTTATCTCTTTGTTAAATGTCCTCCATTTGGAGTGATGTCCTCTACTCTTGAGTTCTCAAGTCCAGTGAGTATCTTTATGATCATTACTTTAAATTCTATCAGGCATATTACTTATCTTTGTTTTACTTAGGTCTCTTGCTGTGGTTTGGTGTTATTATTTTCTTTGGGATATGTTCCTCTGTCTCATTTTGTCTAACTCTCTGTATCTCTTTCTGTGTGATAGTACAGTCAGCAGTGTCTTTCGTCTTGAAGGTAAGGGCCTTATGAAGAAGAGGTCCTACAGTGTCTTGCACTGCAGTGTGCCCTGTTCCCCCAGGATCTGCCCCTTCAGGGAATGTCCCCTATATGTGTTGGGTGTACCCCGCTATAGCCCTGGCCTCTTCCCTTCAGTCCAATTGTCTGCAGAGGCTCTTTTTGCCTGTTGTGGGTAGTGTTTGGTTCCCAGATGCCATGGTGGGGCATCTTTTAAAAAGATGTGTGCTGGTTTGCTTGCAAAATGCAACCTGTTGCCACCACCACCAAGATTGAGTCCCTATAAAAAGTGCTATTCAGGAGATGGGGTGCTGGCAAAATTTGGGCTAATCTTCTGGGTGCTGCAGTGCTGAGAATGAGGCAAGATTTAGTAGAAACATTTGGTCAGCCTAAGTGTGGGGTTGGGGCTTGGTGTAGGCATGTTAGCTAGTGAGTATTGGCACCACCCTGTTTCCAGCAGGTGGCCTTATGTTTATTCCAAGGGAAAGAGGTAGAAATTGCTTGGGCCAGCTCCTTTGTTCCTGGAGGAGTCTCCCTGTGTTCCCTGCCTCTCTGGGACCGTCTCTGAGATGAGTAAATCACTCTCCTGCCCATGTGCCCCAGGCCTTTTTCAAACTGTTACTTGTATGTTTTGTCTCCACTGGCTGTAGTGTGCCATCTCTTTAAGGGCGAGGCCTCAGCTTCCTAAAGCCCTGTGAGCTATTCCAAAGAGGAGCCTGCTAATTTTTAAAATTCTAGGATTTAAGTCTCACTGGCTGTAAGAACTCATGTTATGGGGAGTCCTCTTCCCCAGTGTGACTGCCTATTTCTCACCCTTCTCCACAACTCAGGCTCTCACTGGACCACCAATGGCTAAGGTCCATTTTGCTCCCAAACCACATCACCACCCTTCCTTCCTTCTTCTGTGTGGCCTGTTCTCTACCTTTGGTTTCTGAGTTTGTTCTGCCAGTCTTAGGTGGTCTTTGGGGGTTATTTATGCTGACATGAGCAATAGTTCTATTTGTGAAGCAACGTGAGTTTAGGGTCCTTTTAGTTATCTCCCCAGACTCCAGTTGCATCCCTTAGCTTTCTAAATATAATCAGCCCAAAGGACCCCATGCTTCTGTGGTACCCTCAGTCATGGCTCTCAGGCTGTCTGTGCAGGTATTATAAGTCCCTAGAAAATGAATTTTAAACAGCTATGTTGTAATTTCTGAAATGTTACAGATGTGTGTTTTGAAGGACACAACTTGGATCACTTAGAATTTCAAAAATTGAAAAAAAGAGGTAACTTGAGGGTATGCCTCCTAGAAAGAAAGGGCTAGCCCCAGCTTATGGAGTCAGTTCAGCATTTTTAAATGCAGTCACTGAAAGAAACAAGGGTAATTTGAAGACTGATTTTCAGAGATCTCCATGTTGAGGCTGAAAGACAACTCTGCAATGGAGCAGTAACAAAACCTACCTAAGACCCTGACTTCCAAAGCTCCTGGAAAGGCAGTCATAACCCCCACACATCCTGTCAGCATCTAGATGACTGACAGTATTATGGTAACTACCATCCAGGCACAGTCATCATTTCAAGAAATGAAGGAATACACACGCAAAACCTTCTCAGATAACCAAAATAATCACACGTCCTGACCGACCTGGGACAGGCCTAGTTTACACGCTGCCCATTTCCTTCTCAAAAGCATACCAGTTTGGAGGATAAATTATCTGAACGTTTTTCAAATAATTTCTCTAGCCCTCAGTTCAGTGTTCAATTTCTAGGTGGAGCAAGAGTGGTGAATCACATGCAAATATTTTTGTCAATTCTCAGATATTTTTATTCCCAGAACAAACTAATATCTGAGACTATTAAAGGCTTCTATGATTCAGCAGGACAGAAGTTATCTGTGTGGCACAAGGGACTCTAACAAGAGAGTGAAGACAACCAGCTGTCCCCAGAGACATCAAGGAATCCCTGGCTTGCAATGAAAATGCGTAAAGTAGTAGAGATGCCCCTTGCCTGGGAGCCACACTGCCCAGAGCAGATTCTGGCGGCTCACTGGGAATATCCAGGGCTCCTCACATACTGGCATCCTGTAACAAAGCTGCACATTTCTGTTCTGTAAGGTCAACAATGGAAGCTAACATTTTCATTTGATACACAATCAGACTACACTTGAGAGGTGCTCACATTTTCATTATGTTCATAAGACTGGCGATTTCTTCTGCATAGTCACAGTAGTATTAAAAGAAACCCCTGTAAATCCAAACACAGAAAATACTTAGAGGCTTTTCAGTGACACTTTGGGGACCTTAAAAATTATAAATGAGTTGTGCTGCCTTTGTCCTCAGAGATTGGTTTCTCCCAGTCAGCACCTGCCACAGGCAAACAAACAAGACAGATGCTCTGGGAATAGGGTTTCTGTGAGTTCACTATGGAATCCCACTCTTTCACAATGAATTCTGATGAATTACAGTAAGCCTGTGTTGGGGAAAGTCACTGAGAGGACATAACTGCTGGGTGATGAGAGACCTGGACCAGGCAATCAGATGTTCCTCACTCCCTCCCCTGTCCTTGGGATATACATTCTGCCCACTGTTCCCAGAGAGAGCGTTGTTTTCAAGGACACAGCCTTGAGAAAGCAATGTGTTGTTGAGACCATCTGGACAGCATACATGACTGAGCCCAGTGAAGGACTCTATATAGGTATTTAAGATTCTGGCAGATGGATGTGGAGATCTACTCGTCTTGCGGCTAGCTGCTCATGACAAAACTTGTATGTTAAATTCCTTTGTATTTGAAACCTGCCACCTACTAATTTGCAGTGGCCTGCCTCCTTCAGCCTCTCCCTGCCCTACGTGTATGGGGAGCCTGGCTGAATCACATAGTGTGTTACCTTTTCCAAAGGAAACAAATACATATTTTCCTTCCTATACCAAGTCCTAGAATTTTGTTTAAATCTCATTTTAATCCAGCACAGATCTAAAATGTTGCAGAGGAAACAAAAAGTTCTGGGAGATTCTTAAGAGTGGAATCTACAATATTCATTTCTGTATCCTTAGTGCCACATGTCTGCTATGTTAAAAGCTCACGTTACACCTGGGTCACACAGCAAATGTTGAAACCAGGTTCAGAACTAGCCAAAACCTGTATTTGTCACTACCATATGATCTGTTGACAAGTGAAGAAGGAAAGATTTACAGAAAGATATAGCATTTGTTTAATTGAGCTGAAAGTATGATTTGCTAAAGAGGATATTTGTGTTATGGTAGATGCAAAAATAAAGATACGATTTCTGAAATCCAAGGGCTCATGATCAAGGGGAGGAGGTATACACATCCTTTAAACCCCAACAAGTATCACCTTCTCAAACTCCTCCAGATACCCAGGTCCTCCCTCCCCTAGCGGCTCTGTATATATGTACACACTGATTTAAGCACATGTCTTGCTTCATCCCAGTAATTCCCCTTTTATATCCTTCACTCAAATGCAAATTTTCTCAAGAACAGCGACATCATCTTCGATTTACATTTATAGTAAGTGAATATCAAGCAATATGAAGGTATTCAATAAGAGTCTGTGAAAAGGAATGAATGCAAAAATAAATGAAATGGACTGAATCAAAGGAACAATGAAGGAATGCTGTAACAGAGATTCAAGGTACCACAAGATTTCCTGCTGTTTGCAAAGCACAAAGATACAATGTCAATACACACACGTAATGGGGCTAGTTTAATCTTTGTATCTTATTTACCTCTAAAATGTACCATGTAGTTTCCATTTAACACTTTGTTTCTATGTCTAATCTTCAGAGATTTTTAAGGCAGCATAACAGGCAAAAAAAAGACACAAAGCTCGTACTTCCTTCAATGAACAACCCGTACCATGAGATTTTTATCACAGTGAAATCCAAGTGACCAGCAAAGTGTTTTGTTTGTTTCATTGTTTGTTTTAGAGGGGAGGAGGCGAGGAGGGGGAGGGGGAAGGAGAGGGAGAGGGAGAGGGAGTGAGAGAATCTTAAGCAGGCTCCACACTCAGCTCTAACCCAGAGATCATGACCTGAGCCAAAAATCAAGAGTCAGACCTTAACCAACTGAGCCGCCCAGGCACCCCCTGCCCCCCACCAAAGGTTTTTTCATAGGATATGTCCTAAGGAACACACTGAATCCTATTTGGAAAGTACAATAAATTTGCCATCAAAAGCCATGGATTCTTATAAAATTCTAGACTCTTGAGTTGGATGAGTCTCTTCCTTCATATGATCTCTCCTGTCTCAGATATGCTATTTGAAAAATTACAAAATCAATAAAGTTTATCTCAAAGCTTATTTTCAAGATACTATTGTATATCATATTCATTGGTTAAAGTTCATAGTGAAGCAGAGGTTCAAGCGGCAGTTGGATTTTTATCTTTTCTAAGGATATGTAGAGTAAGGTGGAGTCATGAGAAAAATTGATACTTTCACTGACTCAACACACGTACATTGAGCACACATATATGAAGTGCTGTGTCACACCCTGTGATAGGAATGGAAAGTGTCCCTGTGCTCTATGCACTTACCATCTATCAGAAAAAACTGGAATATAAAAAAATAATAAAAATTTTTTAAAAAGATAATGATGGTTAACAGAAAATGGACTTTGAAGGCAAGCATGACTTCACGCTTCTGCTCACCAATGCACTAATATATTGTATAGATTTTTCCAAATCTTTGTGTTTACATCTGTAGATATTGGGAAAATAGAGTCAAATTTTATAAGATTAATGAACAAAAAAGAGTCTTAGTAACTTTGAACTCCATATACTGCTAAAAACCAGAAAACAAAACAAAACAAAACAAAACAATTCTAACTAGTAATCAAGAAACTGGTTAGGGTACAGAGGTCAATTCTGGATCTAAAAATATTCATTTCAATTTTGATTCATTTGGATTTTGAGGTAATTGTGACATTGTAAAACACTCAGGAATAGAAGCTATGAATCTATCACACACACCCCATAAAAAATATGTGTTCTCTCCCCCCAAAAAGTCACATGAATTTATGGAGAATCAGTAACATTAAGTGCCAAAAATATAGTAAATATGAACCTTATTATTCTCAATACTTGCTGACTTCCAGGATTGCACTGAACATATAGCATGCATTAGAATGTTTAAGGGAATAGAAAAAGATAAGTAAATGAACAGAGAGACTATGTGAAAGGAACAGGCTAGCTCTTTCTCCTCTTCTACTTGGACTCCCTTTGATGTGTCCTGGGCACACCCCCTTTGCAGTTGAGTGAGACCATGTGTTTGAGATCTAGCTCTAATGCTAGATGTAATGTAATTTCAATATGGCCCATAAAAATGACTCATGAACCTCCATGCCATTTCTGCCTGCTTGTGGGAGGCTACAATACAGGGAAACCACATCTTAAAAATGGTAAAGCCTTTGTCAGCCTGGCTCCCTGCATGGTTATGTAGTGGGGCCCTTCCACAGACCTGAAACTGTCATGGACTGTTTCTATGAGCAGAAATACGTTTGTCTTATATAAGGCACCACACAGTTTGAGGCTGCTTTATTGCTACAGCCAGCATTTCCTAACTATTTTCATAAACCTCTTTCCATATTAAGTAGAAAGACTGCAGAGATCAAAAGTCGTGCAGACACAAGCTCTAAAAATAAAAACAAGTAAACAAGAAAAAAAAAACCAGCCCTTAGCATCAATCACAGATCATGTAGACAGCTAAAGAGGTGGGAGAGAAGTTTTGTTTTAGAATGAGACACAGTTGTAGTCAGATAAACTGGAGTTTGAATCTTGGCTCTGTTAATTCCTACTTGTGGGACTGAGGTATCTTTTTTCAGCTTCAGTTTCTTTGGTTCTTAAATGAAGATGGTTTTACTTATTTCACAATGTTGCTTTAAGGATTGAATAAGATCAATGTAAAGCTACTCTACAGAGCTAGCCAGGAATTCATTAGGCTTGCAATAATTAACATTCTCTCATTTTTAATCCTCATTTGGTCACAGAGGAGCTATGTGTCCATGCCAAAGACAGTTCAAGTCTCCAAGCCTCCATTCTTAGATGAAGAATGATGGTGTTACAGCACACTTGAATGCTCTTCTGGGTTTAATACCCCAGACGATGGGAGATCTAGGCTCTGGGCTTATGCCTTCTTTTGCTACTACCCAACTGAATGGTTGCTATAAGGTTTAAGCAACCTCACTTTCTTCCTTAGCCAAATTAAAAAAAAATATGTGATTTGTGTGTATCAAAAAGAAAGCCCCAATAAGACACGAATAAACCCTGGAAGTCAATTAGCTGCTACACTAATTATATGGTGACATCATTCTTACCATTTCTTCTTGGTAAGTTCTGATTACCAACTAGTTTTAGCCCATTAAACTTAAAGGTGGTGGCTATTAATCATGGTGCCAATGGCAATGGTGATATGGTTCTCTGCCTTCTTTAAATATCCTTCTTTACTGACTTGGTACAGAAGAATCAGCCTCTTTCTGGTTGAACTCTTTCAATTTTGTCTCTGAAGTCTTTCTTTCATGGCTAAAAAGTCATTCCCAGATTCCTCCATAAACAGCCAAACTGCACCCAACTCTTCTCTCTAGTCTGGAGGCGTGCTGGTCCACATCTCTAAATTGGCCTCTAACACAAGTTCATGCACACATTTACTACTGCCTACAGATTAGCTAACCTCAGAGGTCTCTCTTCCTCCTACCCAAAGCATTTCATGACGGGTATCTTTCTACGTTTCAAACTCATTTTCCTCCCCAGCACACCTTCCTAGATCCCATTCCTCACAAAGAATAAAAGGTCAAAGTTCTTTTAAAGGCTTACAGTGTTACATGATCTGCCTGCTCTTATCTCTGTAAATTTATCAAACATGGTTTCCTTTGCTTAGCCACAGCAGCTACGCTGACTTCCTAGCTATTCCTCAGGCATACCAGGTCTGCTCTTGCCTTTGCATATGCTCTTCATATATGCTGTTCCTTCTGCTTAACCTAGAAGCTCTCTAGAATAGCTCCTCTGCTTAATCTCTCAACCTCTGAGTCTTCATACAAATATCCATCTTCTCAGCAAGCCCTTTCCTGGCCACTGTCTTTAAATGACAACCATGCTTACCCACTCCAGCTCAAATATTCCCTATCCTCTTAGTATTTTTTCTCCTTAGCATTTACTGTTACCTAACTACTTTGTATTTTACACTTGTATCTTATTTGTTTCTGTCTCCTTCCCCTAACAAGAATATAAACCCCATGAGGGTAATATGATAATATAAGAAAATTGGACCTGAAACTCAGTGGACACAAAACGAATACTTGCTGGATCAGGGAGAGACAGAAGAAGGGAACGAAGGAAATTCTTCCCTTAACGTGGTTGAAAAATCTGCTTTGCATTCACTCTGGAGATCTGTTGCCAACACCATGCTCTGGTTTCTTGTTTTCTCAGACCTGAATGAATGCAAGGTCTCCTAACAGGTTTTTCAGTCACTGACCTCTCCAATCCATACAAATATTGTTAATGTTCCCCAAACTAATGACTCAGCAACACTTAGTTAAAATAACACTGGCTATTCTGGCATTTGATAGCTACTTGAGCTTAGGAAGTCACTTTCCAATTCAATACATCAATTATTCTATTTTTATAATAAGCAAAGATTAAATAGGTGAGTGTTCTTTAACTAGCACTGTAGAGAGCACTAGGTTTCCATGGAAGTTCTCTTTATTTTATTTTTTAAGTTTTTAATGTTTATTCATTTTTGAGAGACAGAGACAGACAGAATGAGAGCAGGGCAGAGTGAGAGAAAGGGAGACATAGAATCAGAAGCAGGCTCCATGCTTTGAGCTGTCAGTACAGAGCCTGATGCGGGGCTGGAACTCATAAACCCTGAGATCCTGACTGGAGCTGAAGTTGGATGCTCAACCGACTGAGCCTCCCAGGTGCCCCTCCACGGAGGTTCTCTTAAGCAGATCAGTTGAATCTCCAGATAGTTCCACCATGAGTGACCACTGAGCAGCTATACATTTCTGTAGTGAAGATCTATTAAAAATTCACTGATGTGAACTTTAACCATTTAAAAAAAACCACTGAACAAGATCATAGTCATTCTCAGCCTCAGCCTGAAATTTCTATGATTCTGTGATTTTATTCTATTTTGTATCTCCAGTACCTACAAATGATCATTACTTTAATCTCTCACTAAACATTCAAAACAAATAATCTGACCTCACTTTACCTACCAATTTGCTTTTATTTCTTATAGTTACTAGCCTTTGCCTGGTTGTCTGAGTATCTCCATATTCTATATGCAATTTCATCTCACATTTCCCACCATGTATGTGATTGTTTTATTTAGTTAAAATCCAAGCACAAACATTAACGAGCCCACTTTCTTTTCTCTGAATTCCTATAGTGTTTGAAAATTCTACCTTCCTATTTCACTCTTACATCTATCATTTTTAGAATATTCTGCTTCTTGCTATAGTTTCTCTCCCTACCAAATAGAATTTTTAAACTTCTACCTGTTAATTTTGGTCTCAGGCACTCTGACAAATGCTTTATGTTCACTACTGTGTTTGATCCTCTGAATAGCTCTCATAACTTGAACAACCTTAATTTTATAGAAAATGGAGGCTTAGATGTTTAAATAATATGTTCATAGTAAAACGTCTGGAAAGTAGGAGAGTGGGAATTTAAACCAATGTCTATTTGACACAAAAATACATGGTGGTGGTGATGGTGGAGGGCACTTGAGGGGAAGAGCACTGGGTGTTGTATGGAAAACAATTTGACAATAAAATATTATGGAAAAAAAATACATACTATTAACCATTATAGCATATAGTCTCTGCATATTTTAAAGGAAGAAGTAGCTTCTCTCTCTTTCCCTCTCTCTCTCTCTCTTTTGGATTATCAACAACAGAAATTAATTCTCACAGTTGGGGGCTGGAAGTACTGAGCTCAGGAATGCTGGCATGGTTAGGTTGCAGGGAGAACCCTCTTCTGGGTTGCAGACTGTCAACTCCTCATGGTAGTCTCACAAAACATTTCTCTTTTATCATTACCCATGGCTAAGCACCATTTTAGGCCCACAGCTTATCTAACTCATTGTTAGCAATGGATTTCCCTGTGAAATATTTCAATGGAGATTTCAGCCAATGATTCCAAACAGTGGGCAGAATTTGGAGCCTGAGACTAACCAATTCAATACCTTCTATAATGAAAATAAACTCCTCAGAGGAAAACTATACAAAGAACATAATACCCAATGCACAATAAAAAAATGTATTATACACAGAAAGAAATAGATAAATGTGATCCATGCCAAAGAGAAAAAGCAGATAATAGAAACCAAACCCTATCTTACCCAGATGTTGGATTTAGTAGGTAGAATTTAAAATAAAATAAAAATCTTCTCAAGGACTCATGTAAAAACATACAGAGCTAAAAACTGAACAGATTTTTACTTTTAATGGATGAAGTTCTACATGGTATCTAACTATCCAGTAGAGTACTGATCAGAAAATATGAGTGATTCAAGTACCCGAAGCTGGAAAAAGACTAGCAGAAGGGATTAGAGAAATAGTACCCGGTGCTGACACAGGGAGGTCAGAGTGCATGCTTCCGTAAGCTGGACTGGATTTTTTTTGTTAGTTAGTTAGTTAGTTAGTTTATTTATTTATTTATTTATTTATTTATTTATTGAGAGAGAGAGAGAGAGAGAGAGAGAGAGAGAGAGAGAGAGAGAGAGAAAGTCTGCATATGCATGAACAGGGGACTGGCAAAGAGAGAGTAAGAGAGAATCCAAGCAGGCTCTATACTGTCAGCACAAAGCCCAAAGGGGGGTTGAACTCACGAACGAAGAGATCATGACCTGAGCCAAAATCAAGTCAGACACTTAACCAAATGAGCCATAAGGTATCCCTGGTCTGGAAATTCTAATTCACTGGATAATACTGGATACAGCACACTAAAAAATCTTGCCTCAGTAGTGCAGAGTAATTAGCCCTATATTAAATAACTGCTCTGGCTTCAACAAAAAAATCTTAAAAGCAAAATCCAAGAGGATCTAATTGTGTATGTGTCTTAACTGTACCCAATAAAAAACAGCTTGAGAATATTTGTAAGAATACAAAAATATCCAGTAGCCAACAGGGTCAAATCAACATTGGCTGGCACCCTATCAAAGATTATTAGCATGAATGGAAACAGGAAAATTTAACTAAAAATGAAGAGGAAAATAAATCATTTAACATTAACACAAAACTAACACCAATGTTAGGATTAAAAGATAAAACATTACAGCAGTTATTATAACTATATTCATATGTTTAAAAAGCTAACCAGAGATGTGAAATGTGTGCGTGTATGCACACACATGCTCTATTTTATAAATAGAGTAATATATACGCATACACACACACACACATATAAACATACATATATAACTCTAAATCAAGCTATCAGAGATAAAAGCTACAATGTATGGGGTGAGAGATAATCTGGATGGGGCTCCTGGCAGGTGAGATGTTATAGAAGAAAAAATTAGAGAACTTCAAACAGAGAAATAGAAACTACCCAGAATGAATGCAAAGGAATAAAGAAAAAAAAATTAAAAGGGAATCAGTGAACTATGAGTGAAAGTTAAGTGGCTTACTCCATTTATAATTGGAATCCTTGAATAAGGAGCAGGAACATAGGGAAAAACGTGAGGAAATGTTGGCCCAAAATACTCCAAATGTCTTGAAAAGTGAGCAAACAGACTCAAGAAGTTTAATGAGCCCCAAGTGCAAGAGACATGAAGAAAAAACGTAAAGACATGCCATATAAAACTTCCCCCGAACAGTGATAAAGTTAAAACAAAATCTTAAAAGCATTCAGAAAAAAAGGCATGTTACATGCAGAGGAACAATGATAAGAATGTCAGCAGATTTCTTTGGTAAAATAACACCATGGAAAAGACAGTGAAGTAATAGCTTTAAGACAATAAAAGAAAGAAAGAAAAAAAAAACCTGTCAACTTAGATGCCTATACCTGGCAAAAATAAATTTAACACATGAGGTAAAATAAACCTTTCAAATCTATAAAAGCTGAGAGAAATCATCACTTGCCTTTTTGCACTACATGAAATGTTAAAGGGAATTCTTCAGCAGAAGGAAAATGATAACATAAAAATATAGATGTATATAAAGTAACAACAGTGGAAAAATCATTTTCTCATTATTTTTTTTTAAATTATTTAAAATTTTTAATTTAAAATTATTTTATTATTTAAGTCTCTTTATTTTTTAAACTTTTTTCTTTAACATTTATTTATTTTTGAGAGACAGAGAGACAGAGTACGAGTAGGGGAGGGGCAGAGAGAGATGGAGAAACAGAACCTGAAGCAAGTTCCAGGCTCTGAGTTGTCAGCACAGAGCCCAATGAGGGGCTTGATCTCATGAACTGCGAGATCATGACCTGAGCCGAAGTCGGACACTTAACCTATTGAGCCACCCAAGCACCCCTATTCAAGCCTCTTTAAAGCAATTTTGGCTGCTTATGAAAAACAATAATATTCTTGGGTTTAAAACATGGATAAAATGTATAACAACACGATCGTTAAGTCAAACAAGAAAAAAATGGAAGTATACACTGTAAGTTTCTTATATTATAGATGCAGTAGTATAAGATCACTTAAAGGTAGATTATAGTAAATTAAAGATGTATACTATAAACACAAAAGCCACCAGTAAAATAACGAAGATTTATAAGTAGTAATGAAACAATGGAGACAAAGAGGAATTCTAACAATTATTCATTGTAAAAAATACATTAGAAATGTAACAAAAGGGAACAATGAACAAATGGAACAGAAATCAAATAGCAAGATAACAGACTTGAACCATATCAATAATCACATTAAGTATAAATGGTTATACATCCAAAATTCTACATGCAGTAAAAACAACTCCTTTAAAAAAGGTTAACATGAAGATATTTTCAGATAAACTAAAACAGTGAATCACAGCAAGCTGACTGGCACTATAGGAAACACTGAAGGAAGTTTTTAAGGCTGAAGGAGAAAGGAACCAGATAAGTGTCTCAGATCTAGTGGAAGAATGAAGCACATTACTAATGATAAATTGATGTGAAAATATAAAAAAAATCAGGGATTTTCCTTTTTAATTCTCTTGTTTAAATACAAATGGCTTTAAATAAAAGATTATGACACTACTGTAGAATTCACAATGTATGCAGATGTAACAATTACAAAAGGAACAGGTACGTGGTAAATAAAACTATACTGAAGTATTACAACATTAATTTTAAGCAGTCTGTGAAAAGTGGAACTATATTGATCTAGTATATAAGTAACGCAAAGTAGCTGGGTAAATTCGGATGCTTAGAAGATTCCAAGAAGAGCCGCTAAAAATAATTTTAAAGACCTAATAAAATAAAATCACTTGATTAACCCCTCCCCACAAAAAGCATAAATAAAATAGAACAATAAAAAAGCAAATGAGACAAATAGAAAAGAAACTGCAAAATGGTAAATTCAATTCCAACCATATTGACATTTACCTTAAATGTATATAGGCTTCAAGGGAAGATAGAAGAGTAGGAGAATCCTGAACTCACCTCATCCCAGATACAAACAGATAGCACCCATCTCAATGTATTAACCCAGAAAGCAACCTCAAGACTGGTAGAACAGACTCTCCAGAGCTAAAAGTAGAGTAGAAGCCACATCAGAGAGGGTAGAAAGGGCAGAGGAATGTCCAAGGGAGGGAAAGACGTGGAGGGTGTGGAGAGGGGAAAGGAAGACACCCCCACACCGCAGGCATGGGGACCTTGGGCATGGGGAAAATGAATCTCAATAACATTTTTGAAATGTTTGAAAATCAGAGGGGCTGCACTTCATGAGTTCTTACAATCAGCAGGGCTCAGGTGTCTTGGCTATAGAAGGGAGAGTAAGAGGAAAAGGAGCTCCTGCCCTTAAAGAATCAGCACAACAAAAAGTCCCACTAAGATACAGCATAGGAGAGGCAATTTGAGAAACACCTTAATTTATTGACCAATTACAGAGCCTGTGCTAGAGGGTCTGGGATCTGTGGGAGACTTCTCCATAAAAAATGTGCAGACAGGTGCCATGTCCCTTCCTCACACCACAGCCTAGAGACATGGACACCTGTGGGAACCAGGGCAGTCCAACACTCTTCACCTAGCTTGCTAATAGTGTGCCCTGCCACAACACTCTCCTGTGGATAGGCAACCTCCAGTCAGGCTGCTCTTGGTAGAAATTTTCCAGGTCAGCTGCAGGTCCCCTCCCACAGTGGACAATGCATCCTGCTCTCACCAGCCCTGGGGTAGGAGTTTTCAAAAGTGGCTCCCCTCCCCACAGTGAACCTGGGCAAACCTAGCTAACACAGCATGCCCTGCCCCCACATTCTCCTGGGGACTTGCTCCCTTCTATGCACCGTTGGCTGGAATGCATCTAAAGTGATGTCACAAGCCTGACAGTGTGCAAGCAGCCCTGACAAGCCAGCACAACTCCAAAGTGACTCCTGCCCCATGGAGGGTAGAAAATAATCACATACACCAGTCCAACTGCAGCTCCAGTAAAATGATGAGCCCACCAAAGAAAGCTTCTATGAGGACGACACGGGAAAATGCCCTGCAGTTCAGTGCTACTTCATCTCTGGCAAACGCCTGTTCTGAATCAACCCAAGTCCAGGGAAGCCTCAGACTGGCCCACTAACAACACAGGGACAAAACATTGCTTATGACAGGCAAAGAGAGACACTGTAAATGACTAGACTGAAGGCAAAACCATTTCAGCCACAACAGTAGGGTCCATGTAGCACTCTAGGAGACACCTCTGAAGTGCCAGATTCTTGTGAACAGATACTACACTGCAGGGGACTGCAAGACCTCTTCTTCATGAGTCTATAACTTTCAAGACATATATCTCACTTTTCTAAGGCATGGATATAGACACAGAGTTAGACAAAAAGAGAAGACAGAGGAATATGACCCAAATGAAAGAACAGGACAAAACCACAGCAAGGGACCTAAATAAAACAGAGGTAAGTGATATGCCTTATATAAAAGCAATGGTCATAAAGAGGATTTGAGAAAAGAGTGGAAGATCTCTGTGAGACCCTCAACAAAAAGAGAGAAAATATAAAACGGAAATCACTTAGAGATGGAGAATTCAGTAATTGAAAGTAAAAATATGCTAGATAAATAGACTAGAGAAAGCAGAAGAATGAATCAGTGACCTGGATGATAGGCTTATAGAAAATAATCAAACTGAACAGAAGAAAGAAAAAATAATAATAAATAAATAAAAATATACTAGGGTAACTCAGCAACATCATCAAGTATAATACCATTTTCATTATAGGGATCCCAGAGGGAGAAGAGAGAGAACAGGGGACAGAAAATTTATTTTAAGAAATAACAGATGAAAACTTCCTGAATCTAGGGAGGAAACAAACCCAGATCCAGGAGGCACAGAGAATCCTTAACAAAATCAACACAAAGAGGGCCACACTAAGACACATAATAATTAAAAGGGCAAAAAGTAGTGATAAAGAGAGAACTTAAAAGGAGAAAGAGCAAAGAGAACAGTTACATACAAAGGGAGCCCCATAAGACTATGAGCTGATTTTTCAGCAGAAACTTTGCAGGCCAGAAGGGAGTAGCATGATATATTTAAAGTGCTGAAAGAAAGGAAAAAAAAACCCTGCAACCAAGAATATTATATCCAGTAAGATTATCATTCAGAATATAAGAAGAGTTAAAGGGTCTCTCAGAAAGACGAAAGTTAAAGGAATTCATGACCACTAAACCAGGCCTTCAAGAAATGTTAAAGAGGTATTCTTCCTGTGGAAAAGAAAAATTATGCATAAGAAGAAGAAAAATAGAAACCACGAAAACAGGAAAATGAAGTATACTTATAAAATACACAAATACACTGAGGTTAAATAACATGCTATTAAACAATGAATGTGGGAACCAAGAAATAAAAGAAGAAATCAGAATTATATGGAGAAAACCAAAAATGAAAACACAAGGATGCGAATCTTTGGGATGCAGCAAAAGACATTCTAAGAGGAGAGTTTAGAGGGTTGCATCAAGAAGCAAAAAAAGAAAAAAAAAAAAACTACAGGTCAATATCCTTGATGGACATAGGTACAAATAATCTTCAACAAAACATTAGCAAACCAAGTCAAATAATACCTTCAAAAAAAAATCGTTCACAATGATCAAGTTGGACTTATCCCTGAGATGCAAAAGTGGTTCAATATTTGCAAATCAATCAACATGATACATCACATCAAAGAGAAAAGATAAAATCCATATAATCATTTTAGCTGATGCAGGAAAAACATTTGACAAAGTACAACACCCATTCATTACAAAAACCCTCAACAAAGTAGGTTTAGAGGGAACATGCTTCAACATAATAAAGGCCATAAATGGAAAACCCACAGTGAACATCATACTCAATGGGGAAAAACTAGAGCTTCTCCAAAGATCAGGAACAAGAAAAGGATATTTGCTCTCATTGCTTTTACTCAACATAGTACTGGAAGTCCTAGACACAGCAATTAGACACCCAGAAGAAATAAAGACATCTACACTTGTAAGGAAGAAATAAAACTCACTATTTGCAGATGACATGAAACTATACAGAAAACCTGAAAGACTCCACCAAAAAACTACTAAATTCACTGATAAGTGAATTTGTAAGATGGAAGGATATAAATGCAATGTACAGAAATCCTTGGCATCTCTATACACTAATAATAAAACAGCAGAAAGAGAAATTAAGAAAACGATCCCATTTACAATTGCACCCCAAGTAATAAAATGCTGAGGAATAAACTTAATCGAAGATGTGAAAGACCTGTCCTCTGAAAACTATAGAATATTCATGAAAGAAATCAAAGACAACACAAAGAAACGGAAAAACATTCCATGCTTGTGGACTAGAAAAACAAATATTGCTAAAATGTCCATATTACCTTAAATAAACTATGTACAGATGCAATGAGATACTATCAAAATACCAACAGCATTTTTCATGAACAATCCTAAAATCTGTATATAACCACAAAAGGCCCCCAAATAGCCAGAGTAATATTAAGAAAGAACAAAACTATGGGGTGTCTGGGTGGCTCAGTTGGTTAATCATCAGACTTCAGCTCTGGTCATGATCTCACGATTCATGGGTCTGAGCCCCATGTTGAGCTCTGTGCTGACAGCTCAGAGACTGGAACCTGCTGAGAATTCTGTGTCTCCTTCTCTTTCTGCACTTCCCTGGCTCATGCTCTGTCTCTCTCTCAAAAATGAATGAATATTCAAAAACATTAAAAAATTAAATTAAAAAAACAAAACAAAACTGGAGTAACTCAATCCCAGGTTTCAAGATACACTATGAATCTATAATAATCATAACAGTATGATATTAACACATAAAAAGACACACACATTAGTGGAACAGAATACAGAGCCCAGAAATAAACCTACAATTATGCGGTCAATTGATCTTCAACAAAAGGCAAGAAACTACAATGAGAAAGAGTCTCTTCAACAAATGGTACTGGGCAAACTGGAAAGCTACATGCAAAAGAAATGGAACTGGACCATTTTCTTACACCATATAAAAAAATAAACTCAAAATGGAGTAAGGACTTAACTGTGAGACTTGAAGCTATAGAAATTGTAAAGGCGAGCACAAGCAGCAATTTTTCCAACATTAGCTGTAGCAACATTTTTCTAGATAGGCCTCCCGAGGCAAGGGAAACAAAGGCAAAAATAAACTATATCAAAAAGCTTCTACACAGTGAAGGAAACAACAAAAAGACAACCTATTGAATGGAAGAAGATATTTGCAAATGGCATATAATGCCACTTCCAAAGCCCACAGATTAAAAAGGACATCATAAGGAATGTATGAAATATTGTGAAATGAATTTAAAAAAACAACATGTTAAAATCAGTGGGAATAAGCTAAAGCAATGTCTAGACACAAATGTAGGGCTGCAATGCTTTTATTAGAAGAAAGAGAAGTTTAAAAATCAATGATCCTACTTTCCACTGTAAAAAAAAAAAAACTAGTAAAAGTAAGGCAAATAGATTTTTACACTATATCGGGTCCTGCTGGCAGGGCTAGAATATATGCAGTTTGGTTACTCACATTATAAGAACCATTCAAAGACTATTATACAAGAAGGGATATTTCTTAATATAACTTGATGCAGAAAAGCAAAATGCAAATTTGATACTGAGAACTAGAGGAAACACAAAAGTATGATTTGGCGGATCACAGTCAAAGGAAGAGTCATAGATAAGGGTTGGTGGGGTAACTGAAATACAAGTATAGGAGAATGGAAAACAGATCAGGGTGTAAGGAGCAGGCACATGAAAGAGGCAGAGGAATAAGCATTTAGATAGTAAGTAGTGCTGAAACACCTTTTGACTTGGACTGTTAGTTGCAAATTATATTTTAACCTTGCTTAACACCCCTTCCCCTGAAATAGACATATTGTCTTGCAAAATGGAAAAGTCCAATGACCGTTGGATCTATGCAATCTAGGTATAATCAAATAATATCATTGGGATTTAGAAGGCCTCCTCTTGCTTCCATTCTGCTCTTCCAACACATTAGTTTCATTTCAAGCCAGAGCCTCACCATGTAGTGACCTCAGTTGTTCTAGATTAACATCATTCTACACCTATTGAAAGAGATTCTTAACAAGCATTGTCAAAAATCTAGGATTGGCCATTCATTGGTCTCAATTTGGTCAGTGGCTGAGTTCTGAAGTAATTACTGTGGCCATCTAGGATTACTAGTCTGTTTTTGGAGGAAGATGTAAAATTAGCTCCATCTGATATATCTTGAACTGAGAACGGTATTTAATTGAGTATTTATGCTACAATTGCAATATACAGTGAGATGGATATACTGTGAAACCATGCTACTTAGGATAATCTTCAAGCTTCTCTTTGGAATGCTTCTGAGGATAAAACGGGACCTTGAAATCTCTGTTCTTCTCTTAGTATCAGGTCAGAGTTCTTGGTATGTGTCCACTGTTATCGAAAAGGTAAATAAAGCCTTCAATGTCATTTTCTGAACTAAGTATAAATTTTTAAAGTTTATTTTTGAGAGAGAGAGAGAGAGAGAGAGAGAGAGAGAGAGAGAGAGAGAACACAAGTTGGGGAGGGGCAGAGAGAGACACACAGAATCTGAAGCAGGTCCAAGCTCCAAGTTGTCAGCATAGAGCCCAATGACGAGGGCTCAAACTCATGAACCATGAGATCATGACTGAGCCACCCAGGTGCCTCATCTGAACTAAGTGTAAAAGAAGCCTCTTTGAAAACTCTAGGAAGGTAGAAAAGTACATTTTCTATCCTTAAATGCCATATAATGTGTTCTGGTGAGTTTCTGGGAATCATTTCATCCCATCATCACCATTTATTGGAACCTCATGGTGTAACTAGTATGGTGTCAAGTACTCTAAATATTTAAAAATTCTACTATCAACCTTGTATAGAGCAAGCATTTGTGACTGACTCAGTGTCTGCCATCCTCCCAACCTCTGTGCCAAGCATTCATCTGTTTTCTGTTGATTTGGTATCCTCTTTACCTCTGGTAACTCCTCAGAGTTGTATTTCTCAGACTCTTTTGCTAACTGGATTTCAGTTAGGTGTGGCTGGTGGGAGGCTGGTGACTTGGAAGGGAAGGAGGGAGGGAGGAAGAGAGACGCAGGATATATCTTCCCATATGCTCTACCTTGGTGGCATCTCTGACAACAGCTATGTTTCTTTGGCACAAGCAATGACAGTGGGGCCCTGAGATGCTCATTTCTAGGTTACTCCTACTCCCCCCCAGTTGCTCATTAAGGTGTTCTAAGACTTTTGTAAATAATTCACTCTATTAAGTTATTGCTACAGAATTATCTACTAAGGCATCTTCATAGCCTTCCTGTTAGAACTCTGATTTGTTTATACAAGGAGTATCGATTCTTTAATCTCAGAAAAGAGCAGGCCCCTGTCAGAGCCCCAGGGGTTGAATCACTCCTGATCTAAATAGGTATTTAAAGAGTACTCCTTGGACTAGCAGCATTAACATCAGCAGGGAATATACTGGAAATGAAAACAATCAGGCCCAACTCCAGCATAATGAATTAAATAGTCTGGAGAAAGAGCCAAGTAATTTGTATTTTAACAAGCTGGACAGAATCATCCTAAGAACCATACTTTGCAAATGATGGGTCTTCACTAATGTTATCCCTCTCCCTTTCCCAGTGACATGTCTAGATCTGGGCATGTGACCAAGTTCGGGCCAATGAGAAATAAAAGAAAGTCTGCTGGGGATGGAAATGAGAATGAGGTTGCCTTTCACAGTAAAAATAACAATTTCTGACATATCCATTTTATTTAGCGATCTGGATGGAAGACTTGATAAGTGGAGGTATAGCCATCTTGGTACCATGGGAGAAAATGCAGTAAAATCATGGACATACCAAGCCTTCTGATAACATTGAACTGCTGAGCCAAACATGGAGCTATATACTGCCAGAATGCTTATCCTGAGATGTAACTAAAAATTTTATTAAGTCACAATTACCTGAGTTTTCTGTTACTTGCATCTAAAATTCTGTGCAATAGAACATTCTATTTTGCAGATAAGAAAACCAAACCCAGAAGAGAGTGAATGATTTCCATAAAGTAATAGATCTAGTACATATTATGCTAAGATTCAAACTTTTTTTTTTTTCAGATTCCAGAAGTTCAGTAGGCTACTCTCCTTTTCAATAGGCCATACTGTCTTTCTCACCAAACTGCATGTCTGATATGGTCAGGGAACCAAAATGGCTATGTTTTACTTTTTGGCCTGATACCATTGTATCTACCTATCTTTATTGATTTAAGAATCCTTGGTTAAGGCAGTAATGAAGTCATCTTGAACAATTCTTTGTTTTCCTGCTTTTAAGTAGGAGGAACACATGTTGGTCTTTATTCTTGCAAGATGTTAAACCTATCCCTTTAAGAACAGGTCCGGGGCACCTGGGTGGCTCAGTCGGTTAAGTGTCAGGCTTCAGCTCAGGTCATGATCTCACAGTTGGTGGGTTTGAGCCCCGCATCCACTCTGTGCTGACAGCTAGCTCAGAGCCTGGAGCCTCCTTCATATTCTGTGTCTCCCTCTCTCTCTGGCCCTCCCCTATTCATGCTGCCTCTCTCTGTCTATCAAAACTAAATTAAAAAAAAAAATAAAAGAACAGGTCCATGCTTTTTACTTTGAGTATTCTAAAATACTGTTTTTTCCATAGTGGAGGTACTTATGCAGACATGATAAATAAGGTAATATACCTCAAAAAAAAAAAAAAAAAACAACAACAGAGAGGCTTCAGTCCCCAATGAAAAATGAAGGACTTAAATCAGTCCTTTAGAAAGCTTTCCCATATTTCTGTTACCATTTGATTATACCCAGAGAAAAACTCTTTTATGTTGTCTAATGGCAGATAAGCAACCATCATATAATTAAAAAGTTATATGTGGGCCACCCAGGCACCTCTGAAAATCTTTCTATTAATCTTGTTCCTCTTTATATACTAATTAAATGATGTTGCCACATCAATTGTTTCCAATCAAATCATTAACAATTAAAAATCAGTTAAGTTTTGGGGTACCTGGGTGGCTCAGGTCATGTAGAGCCCAGAGCGGATCCTCCGTCTCCCTCACTGCCTGTCCCTCCCCCGCTCGTGTGCATGCGCTCTCTCTCACAAAAATAAACGTTCAAAACATTAGTAAAGCTTATGTTTTTATTTTTATAAAGTGAAAACTAATATAAGTAGAAGTTCTAGTATTTCAATGCCAGTGGATTGATGTAGCCCGTTCTGGGGCAGAGGGGGAAGCTCCAGCACCCTTCCAGCACCTGCTAAGGACATGGAATCAGGGTAGCTCAAACTCTAAAAGACATGTTCTAGAGTCAACGAGAACCGAGCCTGGACTCTGCCTCTGCCTCTTACTGGTGAGGAAACCAGGCATCTATCTATTTCAACTCATGGGACTGAAAGGAAAAAAATGAGGACTACATCATTCTAGTATTTCAGTAAGAGGGTACCTGCAGGCTGATTGTTGACTTCACAGCCCATGTTCAATAGCAGCTTTTATTTCTCTTAATTTTATTATTTACACTCTATTTTCACTTATTTCACAACACGATTATCTGACAGACTGTCTTGCACATCTCTTTGCAAAATATCGACACTTTTTTGTTTACTTCCTCCTTTTTTGTGTATATTTTTAAATTAAAAAATATGACTTCTGTCAATGGAATAATAAAGAACTGCATCATCAAACTCTAGCCAAAGTATTTTTTCAGATATCCAGCCACCAATGACCCCTCCCTGATACACATATACACACTCACAAAGAAATGACTTTGCAAAAGCAAAAGACCAACTTCATACTATTTGGGGGAAAGTGAAAATACCCTTACAAGTTAATACATGTGAATAGTCTGCATAGTAAATGCTCTTCCCTTAATCAAGCATTATTTCACAGGCATTAATTTTCCCTGTGGTGTTGACTACAATTCACTAAGTAAGATGGTGAGGGAGGAAAGAGAATCACAAGTCATAACCTAATTGAACAGCAGGGTCTGACTGATTGGCACTGGCAAGCTCCTCTGCTCTGGCAGCCACAGCAGGACTTCCCGGGTCCCAGACCTCAGCCGCCTGTCGACTTCATGCTTGAGAATAAATCTGGTATCCAATCACCTTGAATGCTTACTTTGATTAGTCAAATAGGGGTCATTAACCCCACTTTGTTACTCTAAAATGACCAAGTATGTTTTTCATGTATAACCCACCAATCATCTCTTGTTCATCAGCTACATACTAGCCACCTGCCTGGGTGTTCCAGGCAGTGGATCTGGCGAGGCGGAATGCAAATGGGCTCTTTGGTTGCTATCAGTTGCAGATATCACCCCCAGCCCCTACCGCCAAAGCATGTAAGCTTATATTTTCAGATGGTTTGAGACAGAATTCACAGAAATGGTCTTTCTTTACTCTATGGTTTTGGATTCATTGTAATATTCCTCACTTTAAAATAGACATAATAAAAAAAACCCAGACATAATAATTCTTGCCTTGTAGACTTTTTTGTTGAGTATTAAATGAGACATGTACTACTATTTGTAGTCAGTGAATAAAAATATTGGTTTGTTTTTACCCCTTTGCTACTAAGGTACAAAGATGAATATGACTTCCTTCTGCCTTTAGGAGTTCACATTCTTTAGAGGAGACAAGTACATAAATAATTAAAACATTAGACAATAATATAGTTATAAATAAAACACAGGAAGTACCAAACCCAAGCTCAGCTGTCATCCTAACAGTAAAACCCTGGGATGCCATACTCCATGACAACATGATTTCAGATATTATGTGATTTTTGAGTGGCAATTGGTGCTCATGCTCTGACTAGCCTTTATTTTCAAACAATAAATTACTTATCTTTTCGGGAGGTGGAAAGAGAAGAGAATGCAAGGCGAGCAGTAAACAAGAACCCGCCCTGCTTTGAGAATGAGAATGGGTCTCATGTACCCGATATTCCCTTAGCTCCATCTTCTGGGATCGTCAACAATCATTGATGAGCACCAACTCACTAGGACACTTCTGGAACAGCTGTGTTGTTCCAGCCAAGACAAGGAACTAGAACTATTTTCAGTGTGACATTGAAGCCTGAGGACAATCGCCACCAGGTGGCACCAAATAGCAGCAAGGTCTGCATGAAATTAAATCCTGGAGCTGTGTCACCTGGGCAGGTTCATATTTTAAGCCCACTTTCTCCAATATATGGGTTTTATTGTATTCAGATTTTGTAAAAAGCTTTGGACTGTATTACAATTCCCTGTAAGACCTAGACTTACCCCTTTTCTGATCCCATTCCACTCACCCCTTAGCTCACTGCACCCTAGACAGCCTAGCCTTCTCCAATCCATCATCTCGCAAAAAAAAATCCAGAGGTTTTGCACTACTGGTCTCTTCTTCCTAGAACACCGTTAAACACAACCAGCAACCTCTGTCATTTAGATCTCACCTTGAATGCCACCATCTCAAAGAATCCTTCTTGACCACCGTTTGTGAAGTTGCTTTCTCTGGTAAGTCTCTCTATTCCATGACCATGCTTTCTTTTCATCGTAGCATTAGTCAGTATCTGGCGGGCTGGCGTATACAATTGTGTATACACACATTGTGTATCTGATGATCGTGTAGAGACACAATGTATACTCTACCTTCCCTAGAGTATAAGCTCATGACAGTGGGGACTCCTCTGTCTTATTTACCACCATGGCCCCACAGCCTCCCAGATGCTTGTTGGGAGGGACGGCAAGCTCAATGGAAGGCTGCTTTGGGTCACTGCCTGCATCTTGCTTGGGCAAGCAAAGTAAGCCAAGTAGTGACTCCAGAGAGAAAGCACCAATAATAAAGTTGCAGGAAACCAAGGTTGGATGGAGGGACCAAACAAGGCCATATGCCTGCGAACACACTTGCTGGAGTATACTGGAAATAACATCTTAATAATGATGTTGAAAACCACTACCTCCAGAACACATTAAGTGCTAACTCTGCCAAGCACTTTACAGGTTTTAGCTTATTTAACCCTCTCAGTAACCTGATAATATAAATGTTGTTATTACCCCTATTTTACAGATAAGGAGAAGTTTTGTGACTTGCTCAAAATTACATGTCTAAAAAAATGAAGTGAGATATAAATCATGAGAATCTGTTTCCATTCTCTTAACCGAAACTCTCTTTCAAATCATGTCACGGAAATAGCACACACCCATCAAAGTTACTTTTTAAAAAATAAATAATTTTTACTATATTAGGGAGAGAGAGAAAGCACACAGAAGGGGAGAGGGGGTGGAGGGAGGGAAAGAGGGAGAGGGAGAGGGAGAGGGAGAGCGGGGGGGGGGGGAGAGAGAGAGAAAGAGAGAGAGAGAGAGGGAGAATCTTAAGCAGCCTCCATACTCAGCAAGAGCCCAATGTGGCTCAATCCCAAGACCCTGGGATCATGACCTGAGAAGAAATCAAGAATTAAACACTCAACTAACTAAGCCACCCAGGCACCCCAAAAGTTACTCTTAAAGGGAAAGAATCGCTACAGAGGTCTCAGCTAGGAGAGACAGGTACAGCTGACAAGTCAAGGAGAGGTAGGGCAAGTCACATGCTACACAGGAAGGTCAACTGCAGGGCAGTTAAAAGAACAACGAGTAAATGTTCTTTCTCTCTTCTCTAGAGACAGGAGAACAGGAGAAACCAAATGAAGGATGGGGGGGGGGCAAAAGAGAGTGGGGGGAGGGACACAAAACCTGAGAGACTATTGAATACTGAAAACGAACTGAGGGTTGAAGGGGAAGAGGAGGGGGAAAAGAGGTGGTGGTGATGGAGGAGGGCACCTGTGGGGAAGAGCACTGGGTGTTGTATGGAAACCAATTTGACAATAAACTATTTATAAAAAAAATAAATAAAATTTACATAAAAAAGAATAAGTAATAAAGCACTAGGTGTTAGGGTGAATAAAGAACTCTTGAGAGGGTTCAAAAGTTCGGTTTGGGGGAAAAAGCATTCACACACAAGTGTATCTTTTGTGCTCCAGGAATTCATACCACACTTTAAATATGTTCTGCCAGGTTGGATCATGATATTTTGGCAGATTTGGGCAAGGACAAATGAACTGCAGTTTGTCTCCTGAAATTATATATCCAGGTTTAGCCCTCAACAAATGTTCATACATTAGCTGAACCAGAGAATTGTGAGAGGGTAAGATTGACACCAAGAAAAAAAGACTAGATTGAGCTTTTCTATATGCTTCTACATAATTCAAGTAAGGGATAGAAAAAAGAATTTTCCCAGAGCTACTTAAGAAAATGCTTTACAAATTCCACAGAGAATATATAAATTGCATTTGGATTCTGTGCTTCACTTCAGCATGGTTATTTATGGTGTTTATTGAATACAGCCACTATTCTCTGCCTCTCTGCACATTTATAAATACAATTTGTAAAAAGGGTACATTATGGCTTATGATCCATAATTGAAACAAGATGTGACCAGTCGTGCATTCACCCACATTACAGAATCATGTAAAATCATCCTGCCCACTCCTAGAGGGCTGGAGAGGTCTGGTCATTCAACACAAGTGCCTGAGATGTTAACTAGGCCTCAGCCCCTGTACTTTTCAATGAGACTTTCAGTTCATGGGTTATCACTGTGCACATGCATTCACTCATAGATCAAACCCGAGGAGTAATAATATACACTCTAGTAGTAAATCCACAGCACTTTGGGAATGAATTTTAATCACCATGAAGGCAATGAGAAAAGTAATGATCTTCTTTTTGCTCACTTATATAGATGCCTGTCATTTTTATGAAATGCTAAGGTAAACTGGAAAAGTATAAAAGATAATACAATAGAAGTTCCACTATACCAGCACCCAGTTAAAAAAGTTACTAACCCAGTTGAAGACACCTCGTAAGGCTACCTGATCACATCTTCCTAGAATTAACATGCTGAATGCAGTTTTACCACTCTTGTGAACTTCATGTATGATCCCTAAACAACGCATACTGCTCTAAATGATGTAAACAGCATCAGACTGTTTACACGTATTTCTGTAACTTCCTTTATCACTCAGTATTGTTTTGGCATTTACCGATGTTGAGAGGAGTAAGCCTACTTTGTTCAATTTCTGTCCTGTTATTTCATTCTTTGATGGAAATTTAGCTCCCAGATTTTTGCAATCACAACCAATGAAGTTATGAACATTCATTTTGGGGTTCTTGTTTGCATGTCCAGGAGTTTCTCAAGTATCTCCTTGTTAGTGACATTGCTGGGTAAGAGAGTTATGTGCACTGTCACCTTTATCAAAGTACTAAAGAATTCTCCAAAATGCTTATAAATTTACAAAAAGGTATGCTCCAGCAAAAGTGTGCAGTTTTTCCCATTGCTTCAGGCTTTGTCAATACTTAGTATTGTCAGAAGTTTTGTTGCCACAGTGGGTGTGACATAGTATTTCACTGTTGTTTTATTTAGATTTCCCTGATTACTAGTGAAACTGAACATCTTTCCATATTTCTTGTTTCTGTAACTTATGTTTATAATTTTTTCACTTTATTTTCTTTTTATATAGATTTTTAAAATGTATGTAAATGTTCTACATATTACCTTTGTTGGTTTATATATTTTGCAAGTATCTTGTCTCCACTTATATAGCTTATATAGTCACTTTTCTGAGAAGATGGTTTGATGAAGGTAATTTATGATGATATAAAATGATTTTCAATCTTTTCTCTTTGTTGCATCTTTTCAGGGGGTTGTTCCTACTGATTGGCCATTAAATATGACACTTGCTATAGGTTTTAGTACAGATTATATATCTCAGTTGCTTTATATATACATTTTTCTAATATTTTATTGTCAAATTGGTTTCCATACAACACCCAGTGCTCTTCCCCACAAGTGCCCTCCTCCATCACCTCCACCTCTTTTCCCCTTCCCCCTTCAACCCTCAGTTCATTTTCAGTATTCAACAGTCTCTCAAGTTTTGCATCCCTCTCTCTCCCCAACTCTGTTTCCCTCTTCACCTCCCCTGGTCAATACTGTTGGAAGTCCTAGCATCAGCAATCAGACAACAAAAGGAAATAAAAGGCATCAGCATTGGCAAAGAAGAAGTCAAACTTTCACTTTTTGCCGATGACATGATACTCTATATGGAAAACCCAATCAACTCCACCAGAAGCCTTCTAGAACTAATCAATGAATTCAGTAAAGTTGCAGGGTACAAAATCAATGTACAGAAATCAGTTGCATTCCTATACACCAAAAATATATTTTTTCTTTAACATAGTAAGTGATTTTTAGTGAAAGTCTTTTCTCTTTGAGGTGATTTTAAATATTTCTTTCCTTGTATCATGTAATGTAACTAAGTATATTGTCATATTTAAATATTGCTAAATTATCCTTGAATTTCTAGGATAAAGGCAACCAGTTTGTGAGATTACAAAAAAATATTTCAGGTTATATTACTTACTTTTTTTTGAAAAAAAATTAAAACATGTGTGATAGGAAACTGTGATTTTCCTTTATTACATTGATTCTGACTAGTCTGCTAACAACTTTACACTATCCATAGTAGTGAAATTGGGAAATATTTCCCATTTGTTATTTGCTGGAATATTTTGTAAAATCAGCATTATATATTTCCTGGATTTTTAACTGGTCTTGCTGTATATAATCTGCACTAGGATTTTGAGTTATCTATGTGCATGGCTAAGTGAGCATAGGTTTTTAGCTAATTGAAAATTTTAGTTGTTATATCTACTCATTTTCAAAAAATCCTGATTCAGTTTTGGCAAATTATATTTTTCCATTAATACGTGTATTTCATGAAAATTTTCAAATTATAACATAAAATGGTTATTTTTAAAAATGCTTCTTACCCTGAGAGGTGGGGGAGACAGAGAGAGAGAGAGAGAGAGAGAGAGCGTGCAGAGGGGAGGGGCAGAGAGAGAGAATGAATCCCAAGCAGGCCTGCGCTGCCAGCACACCGCCTGACACAAGGATTAAACCCATGAACCACTAGATCATGACCTGAGACAAAATCAAGACTCAGTGCTCAACCAACTGAGCCACCCAGGTACCCCTAAAATAGTTATTTTTAAAGAAATATTTATTGGATTTATATTTAAGTCTCAGATTTTACTTCTAATAATGATTATTTTTATGCTTGTTTCTTTTGTCCTTGATTAGTGCCACTGGGATTTGGTTTATAAATCCTTCCAAAACAAAATAACTTCAGCTTTGATGATCTAGATATTTTCATTTTATTTATTTTTGCTATCTTTATTTCTTTTCCTTTGATTCACTATTTTGTTCTGCAGTTCTTTTTGTTAACTTCACAACTTGAATGCTTTTATCACTAATTTTAGCCTTTCTTCTACTCTCACAAAAGATCTCAGGTGCCTCAAAAAGACTTATCACCTGTATTCAACAAATTTCATTAGCTATTACAATTCCTGAGTTATCTATTGGGATCCAATAATTCTATTTTCTGAACCCTTGTACATATTATCTGTTCATATTTTTCGGACTCCCATTCATATTAGTTAGAAATTGTGAATGGAAGATTATGTTCAATGGCACTATATCTGTGGGAACCTGGTGGGACCAGAGTTGGTGGGGAGTTCCTCTACAAGGAATGAGCTTTTGTTTCTGCCAAATGTCCCAGTAAGATATATCTTAAAAACAACTTTGATCAAATGTAACAGAAATCCAAATTCCTCCCCCCAAATATGAGTTTTATATGAAGGACAGCTAGTCAATGAAGAAGAAGAAAAACTTTAAAAAACTGAAGATGCATTTTGTTCAGGATGTCCCAGTCACTGTAACTTGATGGAAAGAACTGAACAGTCCTGAGTAAATTCTGATTTTACTTCTTCCAAACTGTGACCTTGAACAAATTTATTCTATTGTCAGAATGTGAACCTTATTATTTGTGTCTAAAAGTGTGGAGAACATATTACATTGACACAGTGAAGATTGAACATACACAACATGAACTCACCTAATGGAGTTTCCAGAAAATAATGTATGTTCAATATTTGATGTGATAAAACTGCCTTGTTCTTCCTTGTTTGGGTAAGGCAGAATGACACTGCAGCCACTGAAAGGACCCCCAGTCTACTGTATCTCTGGCCATGATCCTAAAACAATGGCGCTTATTCAACAAATACTTACTAAGTATCTCCTCCACGCTAAGCAGTGAAGAACAGGGTTACAGGGTAGGAAACAGAGTGGGTCTAATACCTTTCTGTAGAATCAGAGCTTCATAAAATCAGGTTGGTAAGTATTTTGAATTAATAATGCTCATTATCCTGTATGCTTTAAATATATACTCATCCTTAATGTTTCCATCAGTCACATGAAATATTTGCCTGATTTTGCAGATGATGAAATGTAAGTCCCAAATCACACAGTGAGAACACATCAAAGCCGGATTAAAGCTCATGACATCTTACTGCAAATCCTACTTCAAAAGTCTTAAAAGTAGCTTCTACTAAGAGTAAAAAATCATTATATGATATTATTCTCTTAAGTGCCTTAGGACCCATTAGGCTAGAAAGACACAAGCACGTCATCCCAACTACACTTGAGCTGTATGACTTGGGGCAAAGGTGAACCTGTGAACCTAGCGGTGATACTATGCTGAACACAAGGTGCACGAAGCCTCTGCAGTCCTGGATCACCATTTTTAGGCTGCCTTAAGTTTTCTGAGAATGTCAGAATAAACTCATAAATTAGAAAATGGCAGCCAAATTGGCAATTCTTTTTCAACTTTTAATTTAAATTCCAGTTAACATAGTTTGATATTAGTGTATATTTAGTGAATCGTGACTTGCATACAAGACCAAGTGCTCATCAAAGGGCACTCCCATTAAAAAAAATTTTTTTTTAATGTTTATTTTTGAGATGGAGAGAGAGTACAAGCAGGGTAAGGGCAGAGAGAAAGAGTGAGACACAGAATTCAAAGCAGGCTCCAGGCTCTGAGCTGTCAGCAGAGCCCTAAGCAGGGCTCAAATTCATGAACTGTCAGATTATGACCTGAGCCTAAGTTGGATGCTTAACCTACTGAGCCACAGTGCACTCCCGTCTTGGCTCTCCAGCAACCCTCAGTTTGTTCTCTACAGTTAAGAGAATGGTTTAGGGGCGTCTAGGTGGCTCAGTTGGTTAAGCTGCCGGCTTTGGCTCAGGTCATGATCTCACAGTTTGTGGGTTTGAGCCCCACGTCAGGCTCTGTGCTGACAGCTAGCTCAGAGCCTGGAGCCTGCTTCGGATTCTGTGTCTCCCTCTCTCTCTGACCCTCCCCTGCTAGCGCTGTCTCTCTCTGTCTCTCAAAAATAAATAAAAGACATTAAAAAATTAAAAAAAGAGTCTGGTTTATGTTTGCCTCTTTTTTTAAACCTATGTTTATCTACTTTGCTTCTTAAATTCCACATGTGAGTAAAATCACATGGGATTGGTCTTTCTCTTACTTACTCATTTCACTTTCTATTTAGAGTATCATAGATATCTTCTGCAAATAGTATAAGTTTGACTTCTTCCTTGTTGATTTAGATGCCTTTTATTTCTTTTTGTTGTCTGCTTGCTGAGGCTAGGACTTCTGGTGCTATGTTAAATAATAGCGATGAGAGTGAACAACCCTGTCTTGTTCTGGACTATAGAGGAACTGACAGTTTTTCCTCACTGAAGATGTTATTAGTTATTTTTCCTATATGGTCATTAGTAAAATGAGGTATGCTTTCTCTTTCCCTACTTTCATTAGGGTTTTTTTTTTTTAATCAAGAATGGATGCTGTACTTTGTCAAATGCTTTTTGTACAACTATTGAAGGATTATGTGGTTCTCATTCTTTCTTTTATTAATGTGGTGTATCACATTGATTGAATGGCCAATATTGAACCTCCCTTGCAACCCAGGAATAAATCCTAATTTTTCACAGTAAACAATTCTTTTAATGTTCTGTTGGATTCAATTTGCTAGTATTTTGTTGAGAATTTTTGCATTAATGGTCATCAGGGATATTGGCCTGTAGCTCCTTTTTTTAGTGGGGTGTCTATCTGATTATGGAATCAGGATAATGCTGGCCTCATAGAATGAATTTGGAGCTATTCCTTCCTCTTCTATTTTTTTGAATCATTTCAGGAGAGTTAACTCTTCTTTAACTGTTTAATAGAATTCCCCTATGTAGCCATCTGGCCCTGCACTTTTGTGTGTGTGGGATTTTTGATTACTGATTTAATTTTTTGCTAGTTATCAGGCTGGTTAAGTGTTTTTTTTTTTTTATTTCTTCCTGATTCAGCTTTGGTAGTTAATATGTTTCTAGGAATTTATCCAATTCTCCCAGATTGCCCAATTTTATAATTTTTCATAATATTCTTTTATAATTGTTTGTATTTCTGTGGTTTTGGTTGATTTTTCCTCTCATTTGTGATTTTATTTGGATCCTTTCTCTTTTTGTTTTGGTAAGTCTGGCTAGGGGTTTATCAATTTCATTTATGTTTTTTCAAAGAACCAGTTCCTGGTTTCATGGATCTGTTCTACTGTGTTTTTTTGTTTGTTTCTGTATCATTTATTTCTTCTCTAATCTTTATTATTTCCCTTCTCTTTCTGGCTTTAGACTTCATTTGTTATTCTTTTTTCTACCTCCTCTAGTTGCAAAGTAAGGTTGCATAATTGAGATTTTTCTTGCTTCTTGAGGTAAACCTGTATTGCTATATACACTTTCCTCTTAGGATCACTTATGCGGCATCCCTAAAGTTTTGGACCATCGTGTTTACATTTTCATTTGATTCTATGTATCTTTTTTATTTCTTACTTAATTTCCTACTTGACCCACTCATTCTTTAATAGTTGTTGTTTAACCTTTATCTATTTGTGGTCCTACTAAATCTTTTCTTGTTGTTAACTTTATGTTTCATGGCATTGGGTCTGAAAATATGCATAGTATGATCTCAGTCTTTTTGTGCTCGTTGAGGCCTGATATATGATCTAGTATGTGATCTATTCTGGAGAATGTCCCATGTGCACTTGAAAAGAATGTGTATTCTGCTGCTATAGGATGAAATGTTCTAAATATCTATTAAGTCCATTTGGTCCACTGTGCCATTCAAAGCCATTGCTTCTTTACTGATTTCCTGCTTAGACAATCTGTCCATTGCTGTAAGGGATGTGTTATAGCCTGCCCCCCTCCCCTCCCCCCGCACTATTGTATTATAATCAATGAGATCTTTTATGTTATTATTTTACATATTTAAGTGCTTTCAAGTTGAGGGCACATATATTTATAATTGTTAGATCTTGGTGAATAGACCATTATGATATAGTTCCTTTCTTCATCTCATGTTACAGTCTTTGGTTTAAATTCTAGTTTGTCTGATATAACTATTGCTACTCCAGCTTTCTTTTGATATTAATTTGCATGGTAAAGTTTTCTCCATCTACTCAGTTTCAATCTGCAGGTATCTTTAGGTCTAAAATGAGTCTCCTGTAGGCAGCATATAGATGGCTCTTTTTTCTTTTTGTGTTTTATCATTCTGACACCCTAGATTTTTGTTTGGAGCATTTAGTCCAATTACATTCATATAATTATTGACAGATATTAATTTAGTGCCATTTTATTACTTGTTTTGTCACTGTTTCTGAAGATTTTCTGTTTCTTTCTAGTCTTTGCAACTTTTGGTCTTTCTTACTTACTTAAAGGGTCCCCTTTAATATTTCTTGTAAGCCTGGCTTAGTGGTCACAAACTTCTTCAGTTTTGGTTTGCCTGAGAAACAATTTATCTCTCATATTCTGAATGATAGCCTTGCTGGATGGAGTATTATTGGCTGCAAATTTTCCCAATCTGGCACATTGAATATATCATGCTGCTCTGTTCTGGACAGCAAAGTTTCTGTGGGGAGATCTGGTAACTTTGTCTTCCTTTGTAAGTTAGGGACTTCTTTGTCTTGACGCTTTAAGGATTTTTAAATTTATTTTCATATTTTCCAAATTTAATTACAGTATGTCTTGGTGTTGGCCTGCTTTTGTTGATTTTGTCCCTCCTGGAATTGGAAGTCTGTTTCCTTCCCTGAATTAGTAATGTTTTCAGCTATAATTTCCTTAATTAAGCCTTGTGCCCCCCTTTCCCTCTCTTCTTCTTCTGGGACTCCTATAGTACAAATGCTACTATATTTCATGGAGTCACTGAGTTCCCTAAGTCTACTATCATGATCTAAGATTTTTCTTTCCCTCTCTTTTTCAATTTCATTATTTTCCATACTTCTATCTTCTATATCAGTATTCATTTCTCTGTTTCTTCCATCCCGGTGGTCATTACATCCAGTGGATTCTGAATCTTAGTTATTACAATTTTCATTTTGCCCTGATTGGTATTTTGAGCTCATTTATCTCTGCACTACAGTTATCCCTGATGTTTTCTATGCTCCCCCCTCACCCAAATCAGCTAGTATCTTTATGATTGTTGCTTTAAATTTTGGATCAGGCATATTACTTTTATCTGTTTCAATTAGATCCTTGGCCATGATCTTTTCTTGTTCTTTATTTTGGGTTAATTCCTCCATCTTAGCATTTTATCTAGGTCTCAGTCATCTTCTCTATGTTAGGAAAGCCTGTTTTGTTTCCTGCTTCTGAGACTAATGGCTTTATGAAGAAGTCGTCATATAATGTCCAGGACCTAGTGCTTCAGGAAGCATCTCTGGTGAAGGCTGTATACAGTCTAATTCTGTGTTATAGCTAGTCTATCCCTCAGGGCAGTCCTCTGCCGTGTTTCTCCATTACTGCAAGGCAAAGTTTTTGGACCTTGGCCAGAATGTAGCCAGTTTTAACTGGTGTGCTCTGGTATGCTTGTTAAAAGAGATCTGATATCCACTAGACCTTAAGCTTTCCAGAACTCTGTTGTCAGTAGATGGTGTGTACAGGATTTTGTGCTGGTCTTCTGGGGTAGGAACCCACTGTGCTGATTCTTAGGCACACTTGCCCAAGAAAAGCAGTGCTGGCAGGCCCCGGAGGGGTGGGGCAGGGCTTGGTATAAGCAGATTAGGAAGCCAGTGTTGGCACTGTGCTGTTTACTGAAGTTAGTTTATACTGAAGGGGAGAAGGAGGAAATGGTGCTAGTCAACTCTTTTATTATCCTCAGAGAGGGGAGTTCATGCTTATTGCTATCAGGGAAACCCTCTGAGAAGAGCCAATAAGTTCTCCTTGTGCCATCCTAGGTGTTTTTCAGATCTCTGTTTTCACTATGTGTCCAGGCTGCTTGTCTGCCTGAAGCAGTGGAATGGACTTTCGACTCTCTTCCAGACAGGGTAACTGAGTTTTAAAACTCCAAACTTTAGGGACCCGGTATGGTGGGGATTTGCACTGGGGAGAGGGTCTTGCTATGTTGGCATTGATTCAGATTTGACTCAGAAGGGCAGCTGAAGCCAGAGCATAGGAATATAGGTTTTGGAGCAAAGCACACTAAACAGCCAATGTCCAGGTTAGCTGCTCTCAACAGGTGCCCCTGTACCCACACTGAAATGTGACCTGATGGCTCCTTTCTTCCCAGAGAGGCAACATCCTGTGTCTCAGATGCACTCCAAGAAGAGGGAAGCATCCCTCTGTCTTCGGTGATCCTCAGATTGTGGGGTCTGTTTCCCTGAGTCATCTGCCTGGCTTCTCCACATAAGCACTGCAGTGCCTTCAGGGCTCTATACCAGCCTTGCTGTGGACCGATAAAACTGCAGTCTTTGAACCTCTCTGGTTGCAAAAACTCAAAAATCAGCGCCTCTCATGTTTCTCAGTCAATGGCTTTGGGGAAGCATTGCCCTTGTGCAATCCCCTCTGTGCTCCTGTCTAGGCAACCAGGGCTGCCTCCCCTCCACAGCATCCACAATCCATTTCTCCCCCCAAAACCCTGTCTCTGCCCCTCTACCTTCCATGATGTGGCCTCTTTTCTCTTCCTAGTTGTACAGTTTTTCTGTCAGTCTTCAGATCGGTTTCTTGGGTATTTGGTATGGGTCGATATTTATCTAGCTGTGTTCCGGGGTGAAGCAAGCCTAGGACTCTCCTAGTATTCTGTCATCTCAGCTCCTTGACAATTCCTTAAAGTATAATAATCCAACCCATTTTGATCTTTCTGAATAAATTCTTACTCTAAGATAGCACACCTAATTTACAAAAATGTGTTTTTTCACACATGCACCACCATGATTTTTTAAATTAGTTTTCAGCCTGTCTTTTCATGTAAAGGTATTCATATTATGAGTCTCTGGCATGCTGGTGGCCCTGCCCTGAACAGATGGTTTTGGAATTTTCATGTATGCACCTCGAGGAACACTTAGGATCCAAACCTCTATTCAATCATCATTCATTTACTGAAAGGCTACTATGACTAAGAACAAGGCACAGAACATATATATTGAAAGACATGGTCCCCATACTTGAGATTTCATAGTTTAGTGGAAAAGAAATAAACAATTTCATAATAATACAATAATTACATTTAGAAAAATACCTAAAATACCAGACAAATAATTACATTTAAAATGAAATATTCAAAAAGTTAAAGTAGAGAGGATGATTCAAGTTATTTTAGAAAGGGAGCTACTGGTAGTTAGAGATGAGAATTAGAGAACTAGACAAGTGAGATATCTAAACTGAGCCTTGAAGAGCAAGGCTTTTACTCAGAGGCAGACACTCAGAATTTTACTAGGTGAAGATAAAACGGCAGCAGAGTCCCAGGAAATACCATAGGTAAAAATAATCTTGATGCGGATAAACTGAGTGTGTTCAGGAAACACTGTGGCTGGAGCAAAGGGCTTAAGAGTAAAGTGAGGAAGAGAGTTTGATAAGATGGGCTGGGATTCCTCTACAGAAGAGCATGATTGAGTCCTGCTGGAGTACAGTTACCATTAATCACGTAGAGACTGGAAAACTGTCTGAAGGCTTTGGAGCAGGAGCATGACAATCACAGTTCTATTTTGAAAAGATCACTCAGGAGACATGGGTTAGCAAAGATTGACTAGTTGGAAATAGGAAAATCATTTGAGAGGGACTGAGAACAGAAGTAGTCGGCTTATAAGGTGGCATCCCAAGCCCAGTATGACAAGGAAGTTTTAGTGCATTTATCAAGACACTTATCGGTCATTTTAGAAAACCCTTCACTATAGAAAATTTTAACTCTGAATCCCACGATATTGAAATAATCCCAGGAAGAGATACCAAGGGTGTTAGCCATAGAGTCTGGAGAAAGGAGGGATTTAAGGTTGGAATCAACAGGATCTGATGGCAGGCTGGGGAGGGACAAGAATGAGAAGCTGAACATGATTTTGGAATCTCTGCTTCAAGACAGTGGGTAAATTTAAAATAATTAAAAAGTCATTGAAATTAAAACTACAGTCATATACATCCTCTCTGGAAGCCAAAGGAAAAGCAGAAAAATGACCAAATGCATATGATTAGGATAAAGGCAAGATGACAAAGAATCAGCAGTTTTGAAAACCAAGTTTCCCACAGCCTATTACAGGTACTTTGTGATAAGCATCAAGTTAATTAAGACAAGTATTACAAAGGCACCCTGCAAGTTTATTCAATCATGCACAAACATTGGAGTCAGATGGTAGAGGCTGTGTAAGTAGAGGAAAGTAAATAGGCCTGTGATCAAAAGACAGGAGTTCCAACTCCTGCTCCACTATTTACTCACCTGAGTGCCTGCCTCTGCATCTGAGTACATGAAATAATCTCAGCATGGTGCTGACGTGAAGATCAAATATGATAATGGATGTGAATGCACATGTCAACTAAAAAGCCCTTGACAAATATGAGTTATTATGATGATGGTATTATCCCAATAAAAGATAAATACACTTAGGAGAAAGCACCCTAGCTTCCAATTACCCTGTCAAAATATCCACTGGACACTTATATGCCAGTCAGCTGCTTTAAGCCCTGGAGGACAAACAAGGTTCCAGCTCTGTGACAACCAGAAAATATCTAGCCAGTATTCTCACAGTGAGAAAGGAGAATGTCACAAGTTATTCAGTAATTCATTTTGGGGAGGGCAAAGAAAAGGCCCTGCTGAACATTTAGCTCAGTCGTTCCTAGATTTAGCACTAGGCAGGGGACACAATGCACAGCTCTCAGTAAAGTCACAGCAGTCCAAAATTGGAATCAAGGAAAAATATGGAGGTGAAATGGGTTCCAGGATTAATTAATGGATATAAAAAGTAGAAAAAAGAGTCACACATCACACCTATAAAACATAATCCAAAATGAAGAACTAGATTGGGCAAGTACCCATATATGGAAAGTCTGAGGAACTGAGGCAGTCTGAATTAGGCATCATCTGAAGGGTCTGACAGAGAACAGCTTTTAAATGAATGGATTTACAGTCTATTAATTGAGTTGAGAAGTAATATGAATGCTATCTATTACCTGAAATCCCTTCAGAAAGGAACTGGGCCTCGTAAGGGATTGACCCTGGCCTTGTAGTAAACACACCATCAGGACCTTGCCTCTAACTCTCCAGAGAGATGTAGAATTGTCCTCTGGACGGCAAGCATCAACTCTCAGGTTGAGGCATCCTCCTGTGCTATCAAGAATGGTGCTGCCCAGTTGAATTATAATATGAGCTAGAGGTGGAATATCCAATTTTCTAGAAACCACATTTAAAAAGCTAAAAGAAAGTCTTAACTACTTATTTCATTCACTATATCTAAACTAGTATCATTTCAACATGGCATTGATATAAAACACTTATTCATGAAATACCAGAAACATAAGACGCCAACACTCATACTTACATGCTGACAATAGAGTGAAATACAGTCTAAGCACAATGAAGTTGTATTAAAAAGAAAGTATTTTACACTGCATCAGTTTTTAAATTTTAGTTAAACTTATTAACAATTAAGTTGAGACACACAGCAAAAGTATGATAGAATAAGACAAACACAGAATTTCTGATTATTTCTCTTACTGAAAAACACACTTCCTTTTTGATTATATCATTGGTATATGTGCACATCTCAAACCATGTGTCTTGACTGCTTTGTGGTTGAGAGAGGAGTGTAACATACTCTGAGAAGACAGCAAAAACCTGAGGCCCCTTCACACTCACTCCTGTCTCCTGCATTTTCCTACCTATAATTCAAGATATGCTGTGTGTGTTCTTTCTCTGGGAACAAAGCACAGACAAGGAATCATTCTATGAACATCAACAGCAGCCAGCTTTCCAATGACCTGTTAGAGGAGGAAGACTGTGCACATTTGCTATAGCAGTTTTGTCACTTCTTTGGCTGGTCAAAATGTGGGTGTGTAGCCAGAAAGTGTCGATGTGATATGTCTGTTTGTCAAACTGATCCTAAAGCCCTAAAGTGTCTGAGAGGCAGGAAACCATAACGAAGACCATGATGAACAAGGTACTAAGGGGCAAGAGATATACTTTTGGCAGAACTTCCTTCAAAAAAGCAAAACCAAACAAAACAAAAAAGGAAAAGATTCTGATGAGCCAGGATGCAGGAACACCAGTTTCCCCAGGGCCATGTAGTAAATGTTGATGATAAAAGAGTTGCCTGAATCTTGTGGAGAACGCTCCAGACCATCAGGGTGAGAATAAATGCAGTAACCAGTTTTTAAAGCAAACTCCTGCTTTCTGCAGTATTTTGAAATGAAAAGTTTATGGAGTTTAAAGCCAAAAGATCTTGCTAGAATCCTGCCACTTCCTTGTCATGTGGTATCTCTACTCTCAGTTTCCCCATCTATCCCAGGGCCAAACAATCAACAGAATCCTCTCAATCAAGACTAGTTACTTATCGAGAGTAGCATCCTCCTATCCTATACTTATAATTCTTATTCACCTCTCCATTCTTTGTGAATTTTGATCATACCACTTCCTCCTTCCATAACTGATAATATTATCAATAATAAGTCAATGGAGTGGCACCTGTAGAAAATCACTCAATGTAAATCAGAGGCCACTAGCATCTGCCCTCCAAGGTTTCAGCGGATTCTGTTCCTGGGAGAGTTGGCAATACATATAATAAGAAGAGAGGATTTCAAAGCTGTGGTCCTTGTCTTCCAAAGACAGAAAGGAAGAGTGTTAAGGAGCTTTGTACAGGGCTGATGTGGGAAAAGATTAAATTTTTGGGACTGGGAAGAAAAGTTACAAAATATTGACAAAGAAGGAGGTGCAATAAGTGGAGCTAGAACATGTTAATACATTGGTTCCTGGACCATGTATGTGTATGTCTTACGCAGTCCATTTGCCCCATCACAAACAGATCATTACTCAGGTGAATGGTGAACTAAGGCCACAAACTGGAGATTCTGACCTACTCCAGAACATCCTTGACTGAAAAGTAATAAGCTATTACTCTTTTTTGTCATTCATGACAGATTTATAGCAATCAGAGCAGATGGGATGAATCAGTTTAAACCCCAATAATGCACATATTATTGCCCATAGTCAATTACACATCCTCTTGTCCAGTTAATTGTTAATAACTCAAATAATGGGGTTTCCTGCAATTTTGGCTCATAGCATAATCAGATGAGATATGAAGATGAAATGAAATACTTGTCACAATGTCTTCCATATTAACAAATATCAAGAAAAAACCCTACAATGTAACTTGCTAATGTGAGGTTTTATACACAGTATCCAGGAAGTGTGAGCCAACCTCTACTTAACACTCAGTCACATGTAAGACAATCACTGCAGTGATATGCCAGTATAGAATCATATATTCTCAGTGGCTTTTACTTGACTACATATAAAAATGATAGGGCAATAGAACAAGTCTTTATTAAATTGCAAAACCCATAAGAGACAAAACATATTTAATGAAGGAAAAAATTTGAGATATTATCATCAGTAAAAGAAAGTCACTAAAACTCATACAAACACACACACACACACACACACACTTGAAGACCTAAATATTATGCATTTTGGCAGAGTCAGATTTACTTTCAGGGACTATTTACATTAAAATATTATTACATGACAATGTTCATAGATGGTAAACAGTATAAAACATCATCTACCACCATCAGGACAGTCACTGACAAAAATTAACCCTCTATAATAAACTATTCAACACTCTGTACATCAGACTTTGAGATGGGAGAAAAACAATGCTGAAATAAAAGTCAGAAAATAGGACTTTAAACCCTGTCGTATATTTAATAATTGTAAATATGATGTTGGATCTGTTTCTCTTTTTTAATTGAGAAAAGAAATGCTTCCTTTACAGAGTAAGAATAAAGTTCAAATGAGATATCTGAAAACACATTCTAAACAAATTATAAAAAGTTAATAAATATAGTATTTCATGTAAACCTTCCAACAATACCCTAAGAAGCTTAGTATTACATCACTGTTAATAGGATAAATTTTAACATAGATATCCTGGACAAACTCCATATTGGGACTAGATCACTTATTTGTTCCAGGTACTAGAAATAAAAAGAAGGTAAAAATAATTGCCACCCAAATGTATATACATTTCAAAGACAGGGCAAATTATTGAGAATGCAGTTCCCATTGATTATAAATATTGTAAAGGGAGTAAAACACTAACACTATCAAGGGCAAATCATAAAGCAGGTATTCCTAAATAAGCTAATAGCTTGTGTGAAGAGCAAATAAGTTCAAGGGACATAATAATTAGATTCCATATACTGCTTTAGTGCTTGGTGAGAATTGAGAAATAATTTAAGGCTATTTGTAAAACTTATTACTACAAATATTTTTGAGTCAAACAGTATACTCTAAAGTAGTATATGTAAGAATGATTATGAGAAGAGAAATCTCAAATTCTATAAGGTTTTGAAAGCAGTATATTCTTACTAAGTAGTCACAGTTAATCATGCTAGTGTAATAACCTGGTGAAGTAGATGCCATAAAAAGGAAGATAACCCTTTTATGCCATGCTGACATTGTGTTCTTATTTACTTCTTCTCAGATAAAAGTAATAAATTATCATTACATAAAATTTGTAATAAAAAATTCTAGAACGGTAAAGGCCTAAACATATACTTTGCTCTCCTCTTTCAACTCCAATCCATCCAATTATGTCTTTGTCCTCTCCTGAGGAATGTAGGACTGTTTATGGCAACTAGTCAGACCCTTGTAGATGTCAGCAAGCTATACCAGGATCTAGAGTCCCAACTTAAACTGGTGACATATGCCTTCCCATCCTAGGTTTGAAATGTAATTAGATGGTGCTAGATAGACCTGGGACAAGGATAAAAACAAAATGATTCCTGGAAATTGTGGTATTCAAGGATCCTTGGACCCATAGGAAGACGAACAATATTACACTTATGCAAATTACCCAGAAGCACCTGCTATTTCCTGCCCCTTGAGAATCATGAGTTGGAGGGATGAATCCTCTTACACCAACGCTCGGAGAATGCTCATCTTGATAGCAGAGTTGATCAACACAAAGAATCTTCCTCCCAGTTAACCTACAATTCACCAAAACTCACAGTATCTCTGGCAGTGGGGGCAGAGAGAGCTAGCCATCACAATAACTGAACTTGGATTCTATGAAAAAACTAAGAAGAGTTTTCAAAGTAAAACAAGGTGGGAAATGCATGCTACCAGATAACCTATAGTTTTTCAAAATTATAGTAAACAAAACAATGTGTTTTTGGGCTATTTTTATATGAAGAGCAAACAGATCAATGAAGCAAACAGATCAATGGATACGGAAAATCCAGAAATAGATTTAGTAATATGTATGAGTGTGATGATAATGAGGTATTATAGAGTACAGGTGCACTAGTCAAGTACATGGGACAATTGACTATTCTTATAGAGCAGCAGCAGTAAACAGGCCTCTATTTCACACCAAACATAAACATAAATACTGAGAAGAAAAAAGTGAGATAATGGCTTCATGAACCATGTATGAAAGGAATTCTGAACTATGATGTAAAAAAAACTTAAAAGAAAATAATGAAACAGCATTAATATAACAAGGTGTTTTATGGACTATGATATTCACAAGGATGACATAAAACAAAGAATCAGCATCTATTGTGCAATTAAAAATCCTATAAGTCTATAGGAAAATATTAATAACAAGAGAAAATGAACAGAAAATATATACAAAATAAACTGAATTGCCAACAAACTGATGAAAAGATGTTCAATCTATCAATCATAGAAACGCAAATAAACACAATAAGAAACTAATGTATATGTCAGATTAGAAAAACAAGAAAAATCTGTCCCTACTAAATATCAGTGAAAGTGTATAAGGTCAACTCTCATATTTTGCTTCAAACTGGTGAAACTTGGGGCACCCCAGTGGCTCAGTTGGTTAAGTGTCCAACTCTTGGTTTCAGCTCAGGTCATGATCTCATGGTTCATGAGTTTAAGCCCCATATTGAGCTCTCTGTTGATAGCACAGAGCTTGCTTGGGTTATTCTCTCTCTCCTCCTTTCTCGGCCCTTCCCCTGCTTGTGTGCTCTCTCTTTCTCTCTCAAAAGTAAATACATAAACTTAAAAAATTATATATATTAAAATAAATTTTACCAATTTAAGAGAGAGTAATTTGCCAGTATCTCATAAAATTGAAGAGAGTACTACCCCGTGATACAGTAATTCCAGCTCTAGATATGTGCCCTACAGAAACTCCTATAAAAGCTTACAAGGGGACTTCCACAAGGATATAATTATGACACTTTTTGTAATATTAACATTGGAAACAACTTCAATGCTGATCACTAGAAAAATGGAAAGTATATAATACCTACTTAAAATATAATATTATACAGCAGTTAAAAAGTATTAGAAATACATGTATCTGTATGTATATATCTAAGAAAGAGTGAACGAAAATTGTAGATAGCAAAAGAATCCAAGAAGATGGTGGTGGAGTAGGAGGACGCAGGCTTGTCTTGTCCCACAAATACAACTAGACAACTTATCATATCATCCTAAATACCCCAGAAACCAACCTGAAGCCTGAAAGAACAAACCCCACAACTAAAGGGAGAGAAAAGGCCACATAAAAAAAGGTAGGAAGTGCTGAGATGTGGTTTAAGGGAGAAATGGATCATGGGTGATGCTGAGGGAGGGAGCTATGGTCATAGAGAAGGGGAAGAGAGAGGAGAACAAATGAAGAATACATAAGAAGGATGATTCCCCAAAGACATTGGCTTAGATGGGGAGCCTGGGTGGCTCGGTTGGTTGAGCCTCTGACTCTTGATTTCAGCTCAGGGATGGTCTCCTGGTTTGTGTATTCAAGCCCCACATTGGGCTCTTCATTGATAGTGTGGAGCCTGCTTAGGATTCTCTCTCCTCTCTCTATGCTCCTGCATAGATTCTCACTCAATTTCTCTCAAAATAAATAAATAAACCTAAAGAAAAAAAGACACTGGCTAGGAAAATGAGAGGGACTAAATTTAATGAATTCTTGGAACCAGTGGGATATAAAGCCTAAAGTTATAAAGGTTAGTGAGCTTGGCTGGGATAGAGACCAGAGGCACTGCACTCCTCCTGGAGAGAAGGCAGGCCAACAACTTAAGGGCAGAGGGTACAAAACAGTAATCTGAGAAATTTCCTGGGTCCACAGTGAGGAGGTTATTCACTCTTCTCAGAGCACATCCCTGAGGGGTAGCCCTCAATGAGATACCTCTCCTAGAACAAAGGAGCTGGTTGGCCCCATTTCCCTCTCCTGTGTCCTTCAGTATAAACACAGTACGACCTGCTGGAAGCAGTACAACACCAACACTGGCTGTCTAATTTGCTTACACTAGACCCCAATCCCCTGCACTCAGGCAGGACGGCCCTTCTCAGTCAATTTTGCCTTAATCACAGTGTGCGGGACCTTCCTCCTGAAGACTAGTACAAGCCCATGCTCACGACATGTTTCCCTACCAGAGAATTCTGCAGGGCCTCAGTTCTGGTGGAATTGGTGTCAGGTCTCATTTCACGAGCAGACCACAGAATACCTAATTAAAACTTGCCACATTCAGGCCAGGGACCAAACACTACCCAGGCAGACAAGGAGAGCCTCTGCAGAAAAATGGCCTGAAGAACAGAGCAGCCAAAACACAACAGCAGAGGGCATGCAGCACATAACAGAGATACCTCTGAAGTGTTAGGCCATGGGCACTACATGACGTCTTCTTCATAAAACCATTACTTTCATGAGAGGGAGATATAAGTGGCTTTTCTAACACAGAGAAAAAGGCAGAGACTTAGACTAAGTGCCAAGATAGATATTTATCCCAAATGAAAGAGCAAGATAAGGCCATGGCCAGAGATCTAAATGAAACAGATATAAGTAGTATGCCTGATGGATAATTTAAAGCAACAATAATAAGGATACTCACTGGGCTTGAGAAAAGGATAGAAGACATCAGTGAGGCCCTTACCACAGAGATAAAAGAGATAAAAAAGAATGAATCAAAGATGAGGAATGCAATAGAGAAGATTGGAAATAGGCTTGATGCAACTGACAATAGTCTGGAAGAGAAACAGAAGGAATTATTGACCTAGAAGTCAAGATAATGAAAAATAATAAAGCTGAACCAAAGAGAGAAAGAAGAATTTTCCAACATGAGAATAAATGTAGGGAACTTAGTGACTCCATCAAATGTAATAACATTTGTACTCTAGCAGTCCCAGAAGAAAAAGGAGAAAAGGGGACAGAACATTTTAAGAAATAATAGAAAACTTCCCTAATTTACAGAAGGAAACAGCTATCTATTTCCAGGAGGCACAGAGAACCCCAACAGAATCAACAAAAGCAGGCCAACATTAAACATATTATAAATTTGCAAAACAAAGCAATAAAAAAATCTTAAAAACAGCAAGACAAAAGAAGTCCTTAATTCACAAAGGGATACCCATAATGCTAGCAGGATATTTCTCAACAGACACTTGGTGAGCCAGAAAGGAGTGGCATGATATATTCAAAGTTCTGAACAGGAAAAATTTGTAGCCTAGAATATTCTATCATTCAGATAGAGGGATCAAGAGTTTCCCAGGTAAAAACTAAAGGAGGTCTTGGTCACTAAACCAGCTCTGTAAGAAATATTAAAGGGGACCCTTTGAGTGGGAAAGACCAAAAGTGACAGAAAGAAGAAAGAATCAGAGAAAATCTCCAGAACAAGAGAGTAATAAAAATGGCAATAAATACATACCTATCAATAATTACTTTGAATATGAAGGATTAACCACTCCTATTAAAAGATATAGAGTGCCATAATGGATAAAAACAATAAAACTCACCAATATGTTGCCTACAAGAGACTCATTTTTAGACTTAAAGACACTTGCACAATGAAATTGAGGTAGTAGAGAAACATTTATCACACATATGGATGTCAAAAGAAAGCTGAAAGCAATATATATTTTGGACAAAGACACAAAGAAAGGCATTATATAATAATATACACGAGAATCCAACAAGAAGATACCATAATTGCAAATAATTGTGCACCCAACATGAAAGCACACAAATATGTAAAATAATACCAAACATAAAGGAAATAATTGATAATACACAATAATAGTAGGGGACCTTAACAACCCATGTACATCAATGCACAGATCATCTAAACAGAAAATCAACAAGGAAACAATGGCTTTGAAGGACACACATGATCAGATAGACTTAACAGATACATTCCGAATACTCTACGCTATAGCAGCAGAATACATATTCTTTTCAAGTGTACATGCAACATTCTCTAGAATAGATCACACTTAATAGCTTTTAAGTCACAAAATAGCCCTCAACAAATACAAAAATACTGAAATCATACAATTCACCTGTTCTGACCCACAGCACTATGAAACTTGAAGACAACACACATGTGCATGCATGGGTGCGTGCACACACACACACACACACACACACACACACAGGAGAAACCAAAAAATACATGGAGTTAAACAACATGCTACTAAACAATGAAAGGATCAAGCATGAAATTAAAGAAAACATTTAAAAATACATAGAAACAAATGAAAATGAAAACACAATAGTCCAAAATCTTTGGGATGCAGCAGAAGTGGTCCCAAGAGGGAAATTTATGGCAATAGCCTACCTCATGAAGCACAAAAAAAATCTCAAATAAACAACCTAACTTAAACACCTAAAGGATCATGAGAAAGAATAAGACATGAAGCCTAAAGACAGAAGAAAAAAGAAAATAATAAAGATCAGAGCAGAAATTAGTGGTAGAGAAAAAAACAAAAAAAAAAACAATAAAACAGATGAACCAGGAACCTTCTTTCACACAAAAAAATTAATAATAAAACTGACAAACTCTTAGACAGATTTATCAAAAACAAAAAGGACCCAAATAAATAAAATCCTAAATAACAGAAAACAAATAATAACCAATTATAAGAGTGTACTATGAAAAACTATGTCAACAATTTGGACAACCTGGAAGAAATGGATAAATTCCTAGAAACATATAAAGTATCAAAAGTGAAAGTGAAGGAATAGAAAACTTGAATAATGGACTGATAATCAGCAAAGAAATTGAATTAGTAAAACAAACAAAACAAGCAAAGAAACCCTCGCAACAAACAGAAGTCCAGGGTCAGAGGACTTAACAGGGGAATTCCACCAAATATTCAAATAAGAGTTAATACCTATCAAACTATTCTAAAAAATAGAAAAGGAATGACTATTTCCAAATTCATGCTGTAAGTCCAGTATTACCCTGATACCAAAACCAGATAAGGAAACCACTAAAAAATATCCCTGATGAACATGGATGCAAAAACTCTCAATACAAGCAAACCAAATTCCACAAAAAAAAATCATTTACCAGGATCAAGTGGGATTTATACTTGCGTTGCAAGGGTGGCTCAATATTTATAAATCAACCAACATGATATACAACATTGATAAAGAAAGGATAAGAACAGTATGGTCCTCTCAATAGCTGTAGAAAAAGCATCTGACAAAGTACAACATCCATTCATGATGAAAACCCTCAACAAAATAGGCTTAGAGGGAATAGACCACATGACACTAAAGGCTATATGAATGGGGTGCCTGGGTGGCTCAGTCAGTTGAGCATCCTGCTTCAGCTCAGGTCATGATCTCATGGTTCGTAGGTTGGAGCCCCGTGGGCTCTATGCTGACAGCCAGCTCAGAGCCTGGAGCCTGGTTCGGATTCTGTATCTCCATCTCTCTCTGACCCTCCCCTGCTTGCACTGTCTCTCAAAAATGAATAAAACACATAAAAAAATTTTTTTAAAAAGACCATATGAAAAACCCACAGCTCAGCTCATTCTCAATGGGCAAAAACTGAGAGCATTTCCTCTGTTGTCAGGAACAAGACAGGGATGTCCACTCTCACCACCGTTTTTTAACATAGTACTGGAAGTCCTAGCCATAGCGATCAGAGAACAAAAAGAAATAAAAGGCATCCAAATAGGCAAGGAAGAAGAAGTCAAGCTTACACTATTTGCAGATGACATGATATTCTACAAAGAAAACCCACAAGACTCCATCAAAAAACTGCTAGGACTAATAAATGAATTCAGTAAAATCACAGGATACAATATCACTGTACATAAATCTGTTGCATTTTTATACACCAATAATGAACCACCAGGAAGAGAAATTAAGGAGTCAATTCCATTTTCAACTGCACCAGAAACAATGATACCTAAGACTAAACCTAACCAAAGAGACGAAAGGCCTGTACTGTGAATACTATAAAAGTGCTAATCAGAGAGACTGATGAAGACACAAAGAAATGGAAAGACATTCCATGCTCATGGATTGGAAGAACAATTGTTAAAATGTCTATACCACCTAAAGCAATCTATACATTTAATGCAATCTCCATCAAAATACCACCATTGTCTTTTATAGAGTTGGAACAAAAAAACTTAAAATTTGTATGGAACCACAAAAGATCCAAAAGATCTAAAATAGATAAAGCAACCTTGAAAAAGGAAAGCAAAGCTGGAGGTATCACAATTCTGGACTTCAAGTTACATTACAAAGCTGTAGTTATCAAGACTATATGGTCTTGGAACAAAAATAGGTATATCAATAGAACAGAATACTAAATCCAGAAATGAACAATTTATATGGTCATTTAATTTTTGACAAGGCAGGAAAGACTGTCCAATGGGGGAAAACATAGTCTTTTCAATAGATGATACTGGGAAAACTGGACAGCAACATGTAAAAGAATAAAAATGGATCACTTTCTTATACTATACAGAGAAATCAATTAAAAATGGATTGAAGACCTAAATGTGCGACCTGAAATCATCTAAATCCATAGAGGAGTACACAGGTAGTAACCTCTTTGTCATCAGCCATAGCAACTTTGCAGATATACCTCCTTAGGCAAGGGAAACTAAAGCAAAAATAAACTATTGGAACTTCATCAAGATAAAAAGCTTCCACAAGGTAAAAGAAAGAATCAACAAAGCAAAAGGTGACCATCAGAATGGATGAAGATATTTGCAAATGATATAACTGATAAAGGGTTAGTATCAAAAACCTATAAAGAACTTCTAAAACACACCCAAACCAACACCCAAAACCAAACTAATCCAATTTAAAAAATAGGCAAAAGGCCTAAAAAGAAAACATTGAGATAGCCTATAGACACATGAAAAAATGCTCAGCATCACTCATCATCAGGAAATATAAATCAAAACTACAATGAGACATTACCACATACCTATCAGAATGGTTAAAGTCAACAACACAAGAAATAATGGGTGCTGGTGAGGATGGTGAGTAAAGAAACTTCCTGCACTTTTGGTGAGAATATCAACTGGTCCATGCACTCAAGAGAACAGTATGGAGGTTCCTCAAAAAGTTAAAAATAGCACTACCTGCAACCCAGTACTCGTAGTGCTGGGTATTTATCCAAGGATACAAAAATACTAATTCAAAGGGAAACATGCACCCTGATGATTATAGTTGGAAACAGACCAAGTGTCCATTGATTGATTAATGGATAATGAGGATGTGGTGTGTATACACACACACACACACACACACACACACACACACAATGGAACATTATTAAGCCATAAAAAGATGAAATCTTGCCATCTGCAAAGATGTAAATGAAGCTTAAGAATATTATGCTAAGCAAAATAAATCATTCAGAGAAAGATACATACCATATGATTTCACCCATATGTGGAACTTAAGAAACAAATGGGCAAAGGGAAAAGAGAGAGGGAGAGCAAGAAAGAGAGAGAAAGAGAGAAAGAAATAGGAGAGAGAGAGAGAGAGAGAAAGAGTAACCAAGAAACAGATTCTTAACTATAGAAAGCAAAATGATGGTTACCAGAGGGGAAGGGGGGGAATGTGGGAAATAGGTGATTGGGATTAAGGGGTGCATTTGTGAAGAGTACCAGGTGATGCGTGGAAATGTGGAATCACAACATGTTGTATACCTGAGACTGATATTACACTGTATGTTAACTAACTGGAATTAAAGAAAAAGTTTTAAAAAAGAAATAATTATAGATAAGGACACATGACTTCTTATAGATAAAATCTAAATACAAACAAAACAATTGCTACATATGTATGTGTACTAAAGTAATAAAAATATAAGCAAAAAGAATGCATGTCACTTTTAGATGGTAATTATCTCTAGGGAGAAAAGTGTAGAGGCAACGGGGTTAAAAAGGAATACAAGAAGTTCAGTTTTCACCAGATTTTCATACTGTAATTCTTAGTTGAAAGAAATGGGTGAAAATGTAGTGAAATATTAAATATTTGTTAAAAGAATCCTGGTACATGAAATCTTTTATATTTTTCTTTGCACTGTTTTTTGTGTGGTTGTATTATATCATTAAAATGTAAATAAGAAAGAATTAAAATACTAGGCCAAAATTTACCAGGCAATGCAAACAAAGTTGTAGTGGTATTACTGGTAGCAGATAAGTTGTAATTTAAGAATAAAACATAAGATGTAATAAAATTTAAAAATTAAGGAAAAAACCTGCTAAGAATATGTTTATTACAGGTATACACCAATGTACTGCATAAGACAAAGCAAGTAATTGTAAAGAGGAAATTCAATTGTAAATGCAAGTGAATTAATGAAAGATTATTGTTGAAAATGTTGAAATACTTCCTTAATAACTGGATAGATATAATATACAATAGAAAAATATTATTATAAAAATTAAGTTTATATGTGTATATATTATATATTTTATATATATTTAATAGGTTATAAATCAGTAGTACATTTTGTCTGTGAGAGCTATAAAGTTGATTAGGCCTTTGGTATTGATACTAAAATATTTTTAAAGCAAACGTTTTGTAGTTCACAATTTCTAATACAATTAAATGAGAAATAATGAATTTTAAAATGATTTAATACTGTAACTACCTGAAATTAAGACTTTCCTCAGCAAGCTTTGGACCAAAAGGAAAATTAAATCTGAAATTGTATCAGATTTCTATCCAGAAAACAAAAGTTGAAAACTTTACTTTTAAAAATGTGGTATACAGCTAGAGAAAAAAAATACATTTAAATTTTTATAAATGGTCAAGTAAAAAAATTGTCAAATAAGAAATAAAGATGTCTAAATAAGAAAACAGAATGAATCAGTTTAAAAGATAACATTTAAAAAATTGAAATAAAAAAACAAAAATACATCAAAAACCGTATCTATTAAACGAGAGAATCTCCAAGATGCCTCATTATTAATATCAAGAAAGAGTAAAAATCAATACAACTAAGAATGGAAAAAGACATAATCATAGATATTAAATGATTAAAATAATGATATAAGAAACTACAGGTAACTGAGTAAATCCTTAGGAAATGGATAAATTTTCAAAAAATAGCAATTACTATAACTGTCCATAAAAGAAAAAGTAATATTGAAAAGAACTCATCTTAGAAGAGATTGGAAAAGTGAAAAAAATCTATTGTTTTCAAAGGCTTTAAGATTACATGGCTGAATAGACAAGTCTAGTGACATTTTAGAAAACAATCTTAATATAGTTTATGTTTCCATATTAAGAGTAAGGAATGACAGCTCTCAAATACAGTTTATAAAGTAGCATCACCAGATGTAGATAAATAACAAAGCCACAGACAAGCTCATGTAAGAATGAAAATTCTAAATTATTTCATGAAAATTCTAAATAGTATATTAATATGGTATGCAGAAACATATCAGAGGATCCAAATAGACATTTGTCCAAAGAACATGTGCATATAGCCAATATGCACACGAAAAGGTGCTCAACATCATTAGCCATCTGGGAAATGAGGACCAAAACCAGAGTGCAATACCACTTCATAACCACTAGGACAGATGTAAATCAACAAGTCAGATAACAAGAGTTGGTGAAGATGTGGAGAATTTGAAACACTCATACATTGCTGGTAGGAATGTAAAATGGTACAGCCAACTGTGTAAAACAGTTTGACCCATTAATTCAACTGGTAGGTATAAACACAAGAGAACTAAAAATATATATTTAGGGATGCCTGGGTGGGTTCGTTGGTTGAGTGATGGACCCTTGATTTCAGTTCAGGTCATGATTTCACAGTTAATAACTTTGAGCCCCATGACAGGCCCTGTGCTGATAAGTGCACAGCCTGCCTGGAATTTAGTTTCTGTCTCTGTCTCTCTCTCCCCCTCCCCTGTATACTACCTCAAATTAAACAAACTTAAAAAAATATATATATACACACACATATATATATTTATATGGGCATATTTATACATATATTTATAAATGTATATATATTTTATAATATATATTTTAAAAAAGACATACAGAAATATTTGTAGTGGATTTATTCTTAATAAATGTGTGGAAGCAACTCAAAATCAATTAGCTGATGAACTGCTAAACAAATGTCACACACACACAAGCATGCACATACACAATGGACTATTTGGCTGTGGAAAGGAAGGAGGTGCTGATACATACTAAAACATGGATAAACCTTGAGAACATTACATTTACTGAAAGAAGCCACACATGAGAGCTCACGTATTGTATGATTCTATTAAAATGAAATCCAGGCAAATCCAGAGAGCCAGAAAGTAGCACAGTGTATGCCAGGGGTTGAGGGGAAGGGGTTATGGGTATGACTGCTTAGTAGATTTGTGGTTTATTTTTCGGGTGACAAAAGTATTCTAAAATTAGAAATTGACAATGGCTTTACAACTTTGTGACTATGAAAAACCCACTGACAAACAAAGAGTTTATGGCATTTGAATTGTAGCACAAAACAAGATATTTTTAAAAAGAGAATAATATACTATGTATAAGCTGGATGGATTCAAAGAATAAAAAAGGTGATTCAACATCACTAATAAAGAAAACAATTATCACAATCCTAAGCATCAATACATTGTTGGAGAGAAATCAATAGATGCAGATTTTTAGGACTTGCTTTTTTCCAATGAAAATAATGTTTGTAACATTCATTCATGTGGTCAGAATATCTGTTTATTTTTAATAATTACATCAATATTAATTTATATTGTGTTGTATGAATATGCCATACTTTATCATCTGTTCTTCCATTAATGAATATTTAGACTGCTTATAGATTATTGCCATTATAAATGATATTGATGATATAGATCTCCAGTGCACTTATTTAGGAGAATCTCTTTAGGATAAACCAAGATGTAAGATTACTAGGTGATAGGAAATGCACATATTTTCCAAAACATATAGTATGATGCCATTTTTCTAAAGCACAAACACCAGTAAGAACATATAACATATTTATTTGTGTTGGTGGTGAAATTATTTTTAAATGCAGAGGAAAAATAAATATGCAATTCTAGAAAGACTTTGCACCCAGGGATAAGGGACAAAAAAGAACAGAATAGTGAGCAATGAGCAATAATAAGATAACTTCAAATTATAGGTAATGTTCTTTTTATTTTAATTGTATAGTTTATTCATGAATGTTTACTTGGTATGCCTAACATATTTACTCATTACAGATGCTCTTGTGTAAGAATATTCTAAAACAATAAATGCTTAAAAGACATTGATAAAATTTGGTAACTATCCCAACCAAATAAAAAGTCTGTATAAAGTAGAATTAGAAAAGTATGTGGCTGTACTAACATCCATCTACTAAAAAACAGCAGCAGCAATCTCAATGGATAGAGATTTGTTGAAAATAAAAAGTCAGACTTGACCATTATCATTATTTTTCAGTAGGATATTAATTTTTTACATTTTGCCCAGAAAAGTGACAACATTTAAAGTTTTACAAATATCATAGAAGATTATTTGAAGTTTACTTATTTATTTTGAGAGAGCAAGAGAGCTAACATGAGCAGAGGAGGAGCAGAGAGAGAATCTCAAGCAGGGCTGAGCCCGATGCAGGGCTTGATCTTATGAACCTTGAGATCATGACTTGAGCCAACATCAGGAATTGGATACTTAACCGAATGAGCCATCCAGATGCCCTCAGAAAGGATTATTTAAAATGTCTTTGTCGGGGTGCATGGGTGGCTCAGTTGGTTAAGTGTCCTACTTTTTTAAAAAATGTTTATTTATTTTGGGGTGGAGAGAGAGAGCGCGAGCATGCAAGAGCGCGAGAGCATGAGAAAGCATCAGTGGGGGAGGGTAAAAGAAAGAGGGAGACACAGAATTCAAAGAAGGCTCCAGGCTCTGACATGTCAGCACAGAGCCTGATGCAGGGCTCAAACTCACAGACCATGAGATCATGACCTGAGCTGAAGTTGGACACTTAACCAACTGAGCCACCCAGGCATCCTTAAGTGTCTGACTCTTGATGTCAGCTCAGATCACAATCTTGTGGTTCCTATGATCAAGCCTCATGCCAGCTCTACGCTGACAGTGTGGAGCCTACTTGGGATTCTCTGTGTCTCCCTATACCCTCCTCTCTGCTTGTGCACTTGTTCTCTCTCAAACTGAAAAAACAGAAACAAAATAAAAAATAAACAAAAAAAACCCCTTAAAATATGTCTTTGTTAATAATATATTTAAATAGTTCTGGTTAAATAAATATCACACACAAAATAAATTGCTTAAGTATAAAAGTACTGCTTTTTCACAATATATGTACAATGATGATTATTGGACCATTGCTTCTGCTGAGAATAAAGTGAATGTTATCAATGAGGCAAAGACTGAGTAAACTGGTTTGTCCAAATCATGCAATATCATTTAATACCGCTAAAATGAATGAGCCTATTAACTTGAAGAATATATCATATAAAACTGGCATTTTTGTAAGGCAAAAGCAATTGGAGACTGGCAGTTTCATACTGATATTCATTCATCTGTATATACAACATATACTTACATAGGTACATATGAACATATAAATTAAATGCCACACACATATCCATTTGTATATATACACATATATACACTACATATATATGTAATACAAATATATGTATGTAAATAGAAACCTATACCTACATAATCTTGAAGTATCTATTTGTAAAAGTGTATATTAGGTGATTAGATGCGAAGGAGGTCCAATGGTAGAAAGAAGTGAAAGAAAGGGAAAAAAAGAAAAAAAATACTCCTAGAAAAATGTTGCCAGGGTTAAACCAGCATTATAAACACCTTTTTAGGGACATCTGAATGACTCAGTCAGTTAAGCATCTGACTTTGGTTCGGGTCCCCATCTCCAGGTCCATGCTTTCGAGCCCCATGTTGGAGTCTCTGTGCTGACAGCTCAGAGCCTGGAGCCTGCTTTGGATTCTACGTCTCCCCCCTCTCTCTGCTCCTCCTCCACTCATCCTCTGTTTCTTTCTCTCTCTCAAAAATAAATATTTAAAAAATTAAAGAATAAAACAACTTGAAAGTAAAGTATATAACACAAGTCTATATGGGAAAAATGACGGTGGTTTCTTAAAGTATGGAGAAATGAATTTTATTTCTCTCTTTAGATGCTCATATTTAAATTTATGGTATTAGCAAGTGTTTTCTTTGTTGTTATTGTTTTAGGAAAAAAGTTAAGGACCATTTACATCATAGGGAAAAAAGTGTGGAAAGCTTTGATATGATGTAACAAAAAAGCAGGGGGAAAATCACCCTTAAATTCCACTACCCAAGATAACCACTGTTAACATTTGTATGCATTCTTTCATAATGAGAGTATATGGTACAGACACCATTCCATAATCTTAGTTACTTCACATTATACCAAAACATTATAATCATACAATATTTCATTATTTGGGCATTCTAATTAGCTTAATTATACCTAATGCTAAAAAAATACCTGGTTACTTTCATTTGTATTCTTTATGACTAGGAGCACAAGGTACATTTTCCATATAAATACTAGTTTAGCTCTTATATTGTTTCCCTTGGAAATCCTCTTAAAATTAAATCCTTACTCCAAAGTTATGAAGATTTAAAAAAATCTTTTTAAATGTTTTAAATGTTTATTTACTTATTTTTGATAGAACGAGCGAGTGAGAGTGAGCAAGCACAAATGGGAGAGGGGCAGAGAGAGGGAGAGAGAGAATCCCAAGCAGGCTTCTTGTTGTCAGTGCAAAGCCCTACCAGGAGCTTGAACTCATAAACCATGAGGGTATGACCTGAGCTGAAATCAAAAGTCTGACACTTAACTGACTGAGCTATCCAAGTGCCCCAAGATATTTAAAAATCTTGAGACTTATTGCAGAATTGTGTTACTAGCCATTTGACATAGTAGCTAAATCAGTTGATTAATGACTGCCCAAAGCTGCACCCTCTGCCTCAGTCAGGAAGGTATTTAGATTATGGTACTTGGGAGATCCAGACCTACACTTAAGTGGATAACCACAAATAAACCTGTGCAACAATTCATTCAGTTAGGTTGTTGAAGGTGTACACTGCAAAAAGCCAATATTGCAATGTGCTTCAAACAAGAAATTTTTGCTTCTTTTTTTGTGGGTATGGGGTAGTGCACAGAAAACATGGGCTTTCCCTGGAAGGAGCCTTCCCAACTGTACTTGTGCTAAAGTGATTTGGCCTCTGAGTTATTAAGCAAGTGGAGTTATTTTACACTAACAGAAGGTTAATTTGATCGTATTTTCAGGCACTTGAGTGAATCTGGCTTTCGCTTGGGCCAAAATACAGACAACAACTGTAATACAGGCACTTGTTAGAATTTTGGAACACAGTGCTGGAAAGGCACTGGCAGGCATTCTTTGCTATCTATTAAGATTGTCGAAACCTAATAAGACTCACAATAAGGCCAGCCACCATTCATCAAATGGGATCCATAAATCCAGGAGGAAATGGATATGAATTTTCTGATGTTTAAAAGTTGTATAACAATTTTGTTTTATTCCATTTTCATTTAATGATAATCCTTTAAAAATATCATACTCCTCAGGTTAAAAGACACCATATTTTATTGGCTTGGTAAATTGCAGCTGGGCCATCTTTTTCACAAAAGAAGTATTAGATTCTTAAGTGAGTCTTATTCTAACTAGTAACTAACCCTTGCAATAAGCTTGGCCACATTCTAAGGAAATCATGAGGACAAGAAAGAACACCTCTCCATTTTGCCTCATTGCCAGAATTTTGATACTCGCTTTAAGAAAGAATGATCCAAATGTCATAGCTGAATGTAGACTTAATTTATCCTTTGAAAATACTGTACTAATTATTTAGAATATCCAGTGTGGGGTATTTATCTGTTTTATAATGCTTATTCATCCTTAAAGATTCTCCAGATATTAACCATCCATATTATTATAGTCTATAGACTTTTGTGGCCCTAGGAGAAGTTCAGATATCCCCTTGGCATGTAAAATTAGATAATCTAATTCCTTTGACATGCACTGATATTCATCACTGCTGAACATCTGAGATGTTTACAAGTTTTGGTTGGAAATGTTTGGTATAAAAATCAAGAAGTACATAAAACTCTGTAAAAGGTGGATATCAAAAGCCTTCCTTCTTTGTATAGACTTAAAAGAAGCAGGATTTATCATTAATATGAAAGAGGAGTTAAAATCTTACAGAGGAAGGTGGAGGGGGGAAAAGAGGTGGTGGTGATGGTGGAGGGCACTTAAGGGGAAGAGCACTGGGTGTTGTATGGAAAACAATTTGACAATAAAATATTATCGAGAAAAAAAATAAAATAAAATATTAGGAAAAATTAAATAAATAAAAATAAATAAATAAAGAAAAATACATATTCCAGCTTAAAAAAAAATCTTACAGAGTATAAAAAAAATTAGGAGACCACCTTGAGACTTCCGCTCTCTTTTCCGTGGAGAGTTAGTGTTAAGAAGAAAATAAAAAAACTTCCAATGCACTTTAAATAAACTACAGTTTTGTTCTTTTCAGGATGATTCTGGAACTTTTAAGAGTTCTCAGTTGTTGAGATTAAGATCACATCACATACTAGCAATCTGCCCACTACCCTCCTAGTTAGGTTTTCACATTCAGCCATAATAACCATTCA
>NC_043710.1:37074383-37077294 GCF_006229205.1 Suricata suricatta
TGCCTACCCTACAATTTCTCCTCCTACTACCAGCACTACAATAATTTCTATAAAGCTAGTTAGCATCTGCCATGTCAGGATATGTCATGTGCATCAACCATAAACATAGCCTAGTATTTCCATTTTTCACAAGATAAGAGAAAAAGTTTGTTAGCAGACACTTGTCACACATTCACGGTGAACCAGGCTCTGTTTTGGGCATCAGGGACTTGGCCCAGATTAAGAATCAAAATCACAGCCTGTAGACTGATGTCACGAAATAGCCTAAAGTCCATGAGGCAGAAAATTCTCAAAAATATTGAGCCACTAGCTATCCAGATCCCACCTCTGACAAAGCCAGGGAAGTTTTCTCCTTGACTCCAGTCTCAATATCTACTACTGTTAACAAGAGGAATCTATTTCATCTGCTTTTGTTCTTAGAAAATAATCCAGTAGGTGTTGGAAGAACAATAAGAATGTGTTTCCACTTTAATGCAACCCTTCCATTACTCTTTCAGTGACCAACATCAATCAGGCTTGAAGACCATTATTAAGTCATGCTGCAATCTTCACCTGCCCAGATTAAAGAACCCATCTCCTCTAACCTTTTCCTCAGAGCAATGACCACATGGACCTATCATCATCTTCACTGTTCTTTCTGAGCTCTAACCCACAGTCATTAAGTCCTGTATGAATAGAAATGATGAATAATGCACATAAGCCCTTTATGAAGGGGTCTTTGTAGTTGGCCTTATAGGCTCTTTGAATCAGGACAGAATTACCTGTAAGGCTTTCATGTTAGAGAAATTTAATATTTTGTACAGCCTGATTCTGATTTAAACACCATTTATCTATGGCCATACCACCCTGAATGTGCCTGATCTCGTCTGATTTATACACCATTTATCGAGCACTTACTATGTGCCAAGCAGTATCTTAGGGGACTTTTCACATGTCATCTCACTGAATATTTATAGTGGCTTTTGGAGGAAGGCACTATAAATTCCTCTTTTATTGAGGAATAAACGAAGGCTTGAAGAAGTTAAGAGATAAGTGATCCGTCCAAGATCATAGAGCCAAGAGCCAAAAAAACAAACAAACAAAAACATTTGTGAAGAAGAGGTAAAGGCAGCAAGCCACAACAGTAAAAACTCAATTGAAGGGATATTTCCCTGACTCTTCATACCACCCTACTTGGTTTAGAATGGGAATATTAAGGAAAATACTAAGTCAAAGCCATTTGAGGGGAATGGAATGCCATATGTTATAATTGGCTGAACCGCTTATTCAGGTACTGGTTAGGCACATGTATAACACGAATGACCAAGTTTTAGAGATGAAGAACACACTCCTTTCCACCACACACACAGGGGAGCTTTAATCAGGTGATCATTGCAGAGCAGTCCATTAAATTTCTGGTAGCCAGAGAGGTCTGAAGGCTATTTTAACTCAAAGAAGGAATTACTGTCCAGGATTTTTTGTTAAAGAGTTATGACAATTTAGCATGTCTGGGGCTGACACTGTCAAGTCAGATGGAGAGTCTAATAGTTTTACTTACAATAAGTCTGCCAGGCTGTGTGACAGGTTCTTCCCAGACAGTGATGATGCCCTACTTCCCTGCCCTGTTTGACTGGGTCCTGCTGCTACAACCTCTCACTTGACTGAGTTGCACTTTTTCTTCATGGGAACAGGAAGGCGATTTATAGAAACAGCAGCCTTGATCCATTCTTGGTAACAGAATGGTTAAAATGAAACTAGCCCCAAGGCTTAGGACAGCTTAAAATTTTGCTGATCCGAAAGCCAATAGTAATAGCTTCAGGAAAACCTGTATTTCATAAAAGGAAGGATTTTTTATTGTTGTACTGGAAAGGATAAATTATGAGTCATTTGCTGTTTTCCTAAGTCTCCTATTATGTCCTAATTAAATTTGGGAGACAGGAGGGGAAAAAAAGGAATTTTACCCAAGAGGTTTCTAGACCAAGTCAATTGTTCAAGAGTGAGCTCTGCTTACTTCTGCACCAGAGTGAAGGAACCAACAAGGAGAAGAGAGCCAGGGTAGGGAGACTGGCATGGAAACCAGAGCCATAGAAAACTCAGCACACAAGGAAAAGTTGAATGACCTGGAGATGTTTTCCCTGAAGGGGGGACAAGACTTAGGACTGCAGGGAGAGGTGATATAAAAGGGGAGGGAGAATTAGAATTCTATCACCTTCTCATCAAAGTCAATCCTCATGATACTATTATCATAAAATAAGTTGTTGAAAAGGCTTCCTTCTGGAGTAACTGTTTTTGAGAGAAGTGATGCTCCCTTTGCTTTATCCAGTCTGTTTTCTGGTGTGTTTTCCTGATGGGCCACAAAAAGTCACAGATGGAACAGTAGCAAATCACATAGTAAGTTACCCTTTATTACTTTCTCTTTCCATCCTTCTGGTAACAAGAAGCAGGGCTCCATTTCTAACATTTTCTAATAATTCTTATGAGCAGAGGAAAAGGCCTATAGCCATAGGAATTAATAGAGCACGGCTGGAATTGCTAATATTGTTTCATATCTATAAAATGTGTTTTTACCTAATGACCTCCTGTGTAACGCAAGTGAAAAGGAGTGTCTGTTTCCAGTAGTGATATAATATCCTTGTTATATAAATTTGTGTAAGCATAAACTAATTAAAAAGAATTTATTAGTAACCAATTATACAGGTGAAGCTCAGATGATGTCTCAGATGCAGCAGCATTGTTAAAGTATGATGTTGACACACTGAGATTCAAAAATGCTTGAGGAAGGGATACAGAAGTGCTGATGCATAGGAGCACATGTACCCCAATGTTCATAGCAGCACTGTCAACAATAGCCAAAACATGGAAAGAGCCTAAATGTCCATCATCTGATGAGTGGATCAAGAAGATGAGGTATATGTACACAATGGAGTACTAC
>NC_043710.1:37077394-37093313 GCF_006229205.1 Suricata suricatta
TGGCAATGAGAAAGAATGAAATCTGGCCATTTGTAGGAAAGTGGATGGACCTCGAGGGTGTCATGCTAAGCGAAATAAGTCAGGCAGAGAAGGACAGATACCATATGTTTGCACTCATAGGTCTAACAGGAGAACAGGAGAAACCTAATGGAGGACCAGGGGGAGGGGAAGAGGGAAAGAGAATTGGGGAAAGAGAGGGACGCAAAACTTGAGAGACTATTAAATACTGAAAACGAACTGAGAGTTGAAGGGGAAGGGGGAGGGGGGAAAAGAGGTGGTGGTGATGGAGGAGGGCACTTGTGGGAAAGAGCACTGGGTGTTGTATGGAAACCATTTGACAATAAACTATTTTTAAAAAATGCTTAAGGAATTGACAAGACAGCTTCTTGAGAGTGGAGACTTTCAAGCAGCGAGTGGCTTGGCGGGTGTTTGGTAGGGTACTCTGAAGTAACTCCCATACTAATTAGAAGCTAGACCTCTGATGATTCTTCAACCTTGAGATGTAATTCTTTGCTCTACTTTCTTGAACCTCTATTTTTCAGATTTTGCTATGCTAACAAACTCAATGTCTCTTAATGGATCAAAACAGTAACAATAAAACATTTGTTTCTTGCACATATTATATGAAGGCTAAAAGTCAGTTCAAGCTGTATTCCAGGCTTACTACAAATCTGCTCCACATGTCTTCCCATTATGAACTTCATATGGGAGAGCAGCCCCTTGTACAATATGCTTCTAGCAGCAGGGAGCTTCTGCTTGGATGCAAGCTACACCTATACACTGACATATTAAGGCCAAAACAAGTCACAAGGCCGGTATTGCCAATGGAGCCTCCAGGAGACACTGTAAGTCATGTGACAAAAGATGCATATGTATATTCCTCTTAGTGGTGGAAAGAAAATAGATAGCTATGAACAACATTGCAATTTACCATGGATCCATTCAGGCTGGGAATATGTGGAACATAATTAAAATTTTTCTCAGCAGGGTTAAACTTTAGACATCAATGCATCCAATTAAAATAACACTGAGCTATGGCTCTGCCGTGTCTTCACATAATTAAACAAGCATAGATAAAATAAATAGAAGAGCTTTCAATAAAGTTAGGTTATGACAAATGTTAACATGAAGCAAAGGAAAAATTTAGGGTATTAAGATAGATTCGGCTTTTAAGTTTTCTTTTTTCCTTTTGTTTTTCTCATATGCGGGCTATAAGGCACCTGATCATGTCAGAAAGAATATGGATACTCACTTCTGGGATATAAAAATCCCTTTCCACTCTAGGTCTCTAAGATGCCTTCCAGCTTGGATATGCATTGAGCTGAGATAAGAGATATGGAAAAAAACAACTGTCAAATAGAGAATTCATACTATTAGTATTCGCTAAAGTTAATACACTTGGTGTGTTAATTAAAGATTACTGTGTGTAGTAAAATACCTGCAATTATTCTACAGAAGATGATAGCCACCAGGTAAGAGATGACCTCTCTAGGCAGAAGATATAGAAGTGCAAAGACCTCAAGGAAGCAATGAAATTATTACAGTTAATGAACAAAGTTGATGTTACTAAAGCAATTTAAGCAATGAGATTGTGATAGGGGGTGAGAGAAAATGAAGAGGGAAACAGAGACCATAAATGCAGGATCTCATAGGCCCAGGTTAAGATTACATCTTAATATGAGTGGAAAGATGATGTGCCAGGAGGAAGTTTTATAAAGGAGAAATATACTACAAATATTACAAGGTATCTAATGTTATTTAAGAAATTTAAATATCTATTTGCCTTCCTTATCCCCTGGTAAAATAAAATATCCTTTTATAATATCTGGACAGACACTGAGAACCATGAGGCTCTGGAACACATATTTGTTCAACTTTTCAGGAATATTTTGTTCTCTTTATACAGAGTTAGTAGAATGAGCAGATTTCTAAGCCTCGTTTGACTCAAACTGCTGGGTGCCCCATGTAAACCTCTTAATTCCCATCCCCTCATTTGTCTGCCAAATAATTGAACTGACAACATGCAAATTATCTTGACCACAAAAAATGGATCCAGCCAGAGTTTCTTGTGCCCAATAACATTTGACAAAGGGAATGCCAAGTTAGCTATATAATATTATCTCTCTAATCTGAGGGAATGTTGACTATCCCTTCCTTCCCTAAAGCACCAACAAGCATCTGGTCATCTAATACTGTACTGTATGCATAGAACTGAAGCCACATCTCAGAAATTCTTGTTAAAAAATGACCAAGTAAATGAATGATATAGAAGACCAGTGAGAGTCTAGTGTGGACACATCAATAGATTAGTTAGTTGGCCACCTAGAATATTCATCCAAAACAGAGGAAATGACTTTGATCTGGGAAAATGAATGGAAAAGGGTCTGAGGAGGTTAGAGCTTAAGGACTGCTGGCCTAGAGGCCTAGGGCAGAAATGAGGGAACTGATGGAAACCTGACATTCCTCTCATTCCCCTACATTCCTCCACCTAGAAAGCTGGCCCCATCCAACAGTCTTACTTACCTTTTTTTTTAAGAGTCCAGTTCAAATGCTGTCACAGTGATGAAGATTCCCTGATTCCCCAGCAGGAAGAATCTCTCATCTGAACTTATATATACACTCCGTTGCCTCTCTCTGACACCAAGCACTTCCCGCCTTAGATTGCAGTCACCTTTCTGCCCTGTATGTTTTGCCTCACGTAAAAACAACTTGAGGCTAAGACTAAGTTTGATTAATCTCTGTATCTCTGTTCTCTAAATCTGGGAGCTTTGCAGAGCACCTTATCCATAGCAGATCGACAGTGCTTTATCATCTAATAATGGGTAATAACATGGATGATTTAAATGGAAGGAAGGTGGGCAGTGAGAACAAAAGAAGGAATTGTTAGCAACATTTCCTATTTGACTGTTTCTTCCAGGATGCTTCATTCACCTCAGCAGATATCAACACAGATTCTTCAGATTGTTCAAGAAAAGCTAAGCTTTGTCATATTTTTTTTTCTAGGAAGTGATCCCTAATTTTTTATACCAACTGAACAGACTTTATGCAAATATTATACTGATCTTCTCCTTCTCTCAGTATAATGAAATAATAAGATAAGTAAACAAGTAAAGAAAAGTTTTATTTTCTAAGAGGCATCTCAGAATATGCTCTCAAGAGTTAACTAAAAACTTGGCAGTGGATAAAGGCCAAGGAGTGATTTATGACTCAATAACAATAGAAAGAGTAATGTGCTTAGTGGCATGAGTTAAAATAATGTTGTAATGTTCCAAATCTTTGAAGTTCAACAATGTAGGTTAAGGGAAAGCAAGTTGTACCTGATAAGCAGACAGCGTCTTTCTTAGGTATCTGGAAATACGATCAAACTAATGATGAACAGAGTTGAAAATGGCCGTCAGGTTTTCATCCAGCCCTAAAATTACATATTTTCAAAAGAAATTAGGTGATTTCTACTAACCTCATAATGCTCACTTTAAAGTTTGCCATAGCTCTTTGTAGTTTGGAGAAGAACCTGGAAAAATGGACTTCATTTCACATTCCCTTTTACTTGCATTTGAATTAAAATGTGAATTATCTATACTCCTTAAACTAACAAGAATTGAAGACTATCTGTACGCCACAGATTTTTATAGGCTTAAGGATGCACAGATAGGGAACCTGATTTCAAGCTGCTCAAGGCCCAGGGATTTTTTGGCACACACAAATAAAATACTGATGATAATGCAGTCGAGTAAGCATTGTGCTTGAGATGAGTAAGGTGGACTAAGGAAGTAGAGGATGTTGGATTGAATATCTCGAATTCAAAGGCATTATGAAAGTTTAAGTACCACTGCTCTGTTTAACAAGAGATTTCATAGGGACACCCAGGTGACCAGTTGATTAGGCCCCCAACTCTAGATCTTGGCTCAGGTCACAATCTCATAGTTTATGAATTTGAGCCCTGCATGGGGCTCCTTGCTAACAGTGTGGAGCCTGCTTGGGATTTTGTCTCTTCCTCTCTCTGTCCCTCCCCTGCTGCTCTCTAAACAAACAAACAAACAAAATAACAAACAAATAAAATTAAAAAGAGATTAGGTAGTTCTTTGTGCACTTGCAGATTGCCAGAAATCCCTCCTCCCCCTTTTTAAATTAGACCCAGGACTGTGACAGTAACTGATTACATACTTGGGAGATGGAGGAGGGAAGGTCCAGGGGAAGTTTCCAAAAGGATTTTCATATGCTAAAGAAAACTCCCAGGATCCTGAAGGCCTAGGCATTGTTAAGGTGGAGAGAGGGTACTGGGCACTTCTGCAAAAGCTTTCTTTGCAAGAGGAGTTCATTCAACACAGTCAATCTCACTTCTAGGACTTACACAAAATCTATTGAAAAACAAAATGGCATTCTAATTACACAGGATTTGGACTTGTGGTTGTATGGCAGCAAATTTTGCCACATCAGGATACATTTCTTTGGTATATTACTTATTCTAAGCTGGTTATTTTTAAGAAACTGTAGACACAAGAGAAGCTTGAAAAGCTGGGTAGATGTTACCCATTTGTAAGAGATCTTTCCATGTAGAAGGGTAATCCTCATTTATAAGGGTGCCTCCCTCAGTTCCAGGAAGAGGGGAATGACTCTAAGTCTCTAGAGGGGCACCTGAGTGGCTCAGCTGGTTAAATGTCTGACTCTTGGTTTCAGGTCAGGTCATGATCTCTCAGTTCATGAGTTCAAGCCCTTCATCAGGCTCTGCACTAACAGTGCAGGTATCTCTTTCTCCGTCTCTTTGCCTCTCACCTCTCTCTCTCAAAATAAATAAATAAACTTAAAGAACATTTTAAATCTCTAGAAACTGATATAGATGGAGAAGGCATGTACTTAAATCTTAAAGTTGTTACTTTACCCTGTTAACTGTGCTTTTCCTGGTAACTTCCCACCTCTAATGTCTACTTTTGTCTAGCTGGAGATGGTATTTAAGGTGATGACTTTGGTCACTTCAGTGTTTTACTCAGTTTTCTTGTGTCTCTCGCATGTGTGTGCAGGTATACATGTTATTAAATTTTGTTTGATTTTCTCCTGTTAATCTGCCTCATGTCAATTTGATTCTTAGATCAATAGGAAAACCTTCAAGGTGCTAAAAAACCCCCCACAAAACTAAAGATAGATTCAAGGTAGAGTCGTTGGCCCTCCAGGACAGCAAAACCAAAACTATTTGTAGTTTCAACCTCCCCAGGAATAAGCCAATCAATTAATTTTCTGGTCAGCACCAATGAGGTAATCTGACATAAGAGTTCTCTCTGTCCTCCCCCAAAGGAAGAGGAAGTCATCTGCATATTAAGACCTACTACCTTTTCCCTAAGAGAAGGTGATCTGTGTAAAACAATCCTTTCTTTTCTTTTGCTAATAACTCCTGGCCCACTCCCTTTTGTATAAAAACCTACCATTTTGTACAACTCCTTGGAGTATCTACTTGCTAGATTGGATGTTACCTCATTCATTAATTGCTTAATAAATCCACTTAGATAATCAGATTACTCAGTTGTGTTTTAACAAAGGGTACACAGTCCTCCCTCACGCACTCCTCATACTTACATGTTTTGTTACTCTAGAAAAAAATGTGGTTCTGGATGTGTATTGATGGAAAGTAAACAGACCTTAAAAATTCCAGGTAGTTTTATCTATAATTTGACTGACCTGTACTCCTATTTCTAGGATATTAGGATAGAGATCCTTGGCATTCCTGGTAAGTCCTGGAAATATCTGTTCTCCTTGCACATGGGTGAATGGAATCTAGCTAAAAAGCCCACAATTCCCAACAGAATATCTTGACCTCAAAGCAGACAAGTACTGTTTCAGATATGACTTGTCTATTCACTGTCTTTCCACGCAGAGTTCCTCAGGAAAACCTGGGTTCATCTGTTTGTTTAGCATGCCTGCTGCATCCTGCAAACATGCTTTCAGGTGAAAAGTAATCACTTCCATACCAGAACCTGTCTCTGGGTGGACATCCAGTTTTTCTATCTTTCCTGCAGGGCTTCAAGTTTCCTGGGTCTTCTCTGTATCACCCTCAGCCCAGGTATGCCTTTCTGGTGTAGAGAGGACTCCTAAATGTTTATCAATATTGGTCCTTTTAGGTAGGGCTATTGATTCTATCCAAGCCGCTTCATCTCTTCTTCACTTTCTAACCAAGGAGTAATTTGTTATTGAATTGTCAAATATAAACTTACCACTCTTAGATGCAAACTGAGACTAGGTATAATTATTTATACTTAAACTGAAATGCACGTACCTAAAAATCTTGTTATGGGCAAATCATTGACTCCAAATAATACTATTACAATAGAACATCACTACCTAAGGTTAGCCAAAACAAAACAAAACAAAACAAAAAAAACAAGAAATGAAACTGGTATTTGACATGGAAAAAAAGGCAGAAAGAAATGGTAGGTAAAATTAAATTTCCTTATAACCCGCAGCCCATTGACAAGTACTTGAGGCAGGCAGAGTATAAGATTTCTCCAAGAACTCCCAGCTGTCTTACTGTTAATGCTTTGCTAGAGAGAAAAACAACCTTACCTTAACAATACCTAGGCCTTCAGGATCCTGTGAGTTTTATTTAGCATATGAAAATGCTTTTGGAAGCTTCCCCTAGACTTTACCTCCTCCAACTCCCAAATATATAATCAGTCACTCCTCACAATCCTGGGGCACCTCTTGACATACGTTCTTCCCTGTGCCTTAATAAAACCACCTTTTTGTACCAAAGATGTCTCAAGAATTCTTTCTTGGCCATCAGCTCTGAACCCCAACATTTCCATATCTATATTGATATAACCAATAATAATATAGTTAGAATCAAGAATAACAGTAATTAAAAATCATAAGCAGCTTAAAACACTTCTGTGAACAAAGTGTCATTCTGAAACCAACAATTAACAAATGCTTGACCATTCTACTTTAAGAAAACTCTGGCGAACCTGATTTTTGAGCCGGTTTTACAGAAGTTGACAGAACGCTGGTAAGACTAGTTAAGACTGGAGCAAACCGTAAAAAGTATTGTAGTTGCACAGAAGGCACCAAGAGTAAAGGAAACTCCATGAAGACATAGGCTGAGTTCATACTCATTTGTCTTACTGGTGCCATCATCTTTTGTACATACAACTATGGACAAGTAAGTATGCTACTGGGCAGTGCCTGTGCAGAAACAGTGATCTCTTTCCTCTAAACCCACCTTCTACCAACCTCCAATCACCTGCATCTACCCTCAAAACCCTACCCCCTCTAAAATCCCATAGATACAAAGCTCACCTATTTTTTGGGAGGCTGATTTGAGAAATTTTCTCCCATTTCTTTGTTTGGTGCCTTGCAATGAAACCCTTTTTCTCTATTGCAAAATCAGCATCAGTGTTTGGCTCACTGGGTATCAGGCAATGGACACTTATCTGGTAACAGTTCCCTCAAATTCTGAGAATGACTTGAGACGTGTTTCAGCGTGGCCAGGTGTTAGCTGGATAGCTCAGTGGAATGATAAACTGTCTCTTGAACAAACTCAAAAAATGTCTACCTTTAAAATATGGTAATCACGAATAACAAAAAACATCTTATGGCTTATTAATTGCTATGCCATTGAGAATAATTCAATGGTTGGTTCCTTCTTAGTCTAGTAGGGAGCTTGCCAAAGAGGCTTAAGACAGAGTGAAAGAGAGAGAACAAGAGAGTGTGTATATATCTCTGTTGTATTTTTTATTTTACTTTAAAAAAATGTTTTAATATTTATTATTCTGAGAGAGAGAGATAGACAAAGAGAGAGAGAGAATGAATGAATATGAGTGGGAGAGGGGCGAAGCGAGAGGGACATAGAATCTGAGGCAGGCTCCAGGCTCTGAGCTGTCAGAATAGAGCCCAATGTGGGGTTCGAATTCATGAACCATGAGAGCCAAAGTCAGATGCTTAACTGACTGGGCGACCCTGATGACCCTACATCTCTGTTTTAGAGTTATTTTCAAATTGTGTTTACTGGTGACTTAAAGGTTGTATGAGTAATCAGGGTGGAGAAAAAGTGGGCTGGAGAAACCTCCTGTTATCAGCTTTACCCAGAATAACTCTGATTCTATTAGGTATAAACTCAAGAGTTCCAAATGCTTCTAATTCATCTGCCTCAGTAGCTCTCCATCTGATCATACTCCATGTACCTTGTTCCTAACAAGTATTATTAGATAATGCTTTATTTACTACCCTGAAATGAAATTTAAAAATAATTGAAACCACCTATACACATATTCTGTAAAAAATCAACATAAATTCTAAATTTAAGATACAAAAAGAAAGTAATTTATAATACATAATATGTGAAGGGCTGGGAATGGCTACCCTAGAAAATGTAATTAAGCAGTTAGATGCTTACTCCTGCTAAGTTCATATTTAAGTGAAATAATACAACATTCAATTGGTTTGTTTTCAACATTTTTCCTTCCAGTTGATATTTTTAAGAAAACATAAATATTCATATCCATATATATGTCATAGTCACCAGGCATACTTGGATAGGATTTTCTAAAATAAAGTAAGAGCACTTACTTTGTGCCAAGTTCTGCTCTAAGCACATTCCATTATTGACTCATATAATTGTCACAACACTGAGAGAGATAAATTTGCTATTTCCAAGTTATAGTTATGGGAAGTAAGACACAGACCGGTTAAGTAGTTGGCCAAAGTCACACAGCTGAACGGGTAACATCTGGGGTGCTAAGCCAGGCACGCTGGCTCCAGAATTTTTTATTTTAACCCTTTTGTTATATTCCTTGGTGATCAGTTTCTAGTAAAACTCTTAAGGAAACAAAATATACATGCTTCCCCCAATTAGCCCAGTTGTTGCATGTCTGGAAGATGCAGTATGTATTTAAACTGTGTAATAAATACTACATGTCATGTGTAAAATAGGATTGGGTTCTAGGCTCAGATACTTTAAAACTGCTTTTTCATTTATGTGAATATCTGGGGACATATTCACACTGTAGAGGAGCAAATTTTGCCACCCCAAGATAAAACTCTTTGGCCTAATGCTTTATTCTAAACTCAATATTTTAAGTAACTCTGCAGTTACAAAAGCAGCTCTGAAAACTGAAAAGTTACCCACTGTAAAAGACATTTACATGTATACAGGAAATCTCTATTTGAAACGGTGTCTCCTTCAGTACCAGCTGGGGATGACTCTAAATCTCTAGAAACTATTATCAATAGACAAGGCATGGACTTAAATCTGTATAACAACTTTACCCTTATTTACTGTGTTTTCCTAGTAACCTCCCATAACTGACTCCCAATCCCCAGCATCTTCTGTCTTTAGCTGGAGATAGTATTTAATGTGATAGCTTCAGACACCTTAGCGAGTTACTCAGTTTTCTTGATTCTCTCTTATGTATGTAGTAGTTGTACAAGTTATTAAAATTTTTTTTATTTTCTCCTGTTAATTTGTCTCATGTCAAGCTAAATCTTAGACCAGCTAGAAGAACTTCAAAAGAGAACTTTTTTCTTCCCTAACAATATCCATCACGTAGGATATAGGGTAAGTCTTCAATGTCTAGAGCCATCCTCAACATTTATCAGGATGTCTGACAACCCTGGCTCCTACCAACTAAATAACAATAGTACCACCCTTCTAATCATTATGAAAATCAAAGTTATCACCACAGATTTTCAAAACTACTCCCAGTGGCAGGTTCTCCTCCTGCTGATTATTAATATCCAAATTCTGTTACCTCCTGAAGCCTGAGAGAACATCTTATTCTCTCCCCAGTTCAACCAATGCAGCTCTGTTTTTATTCATTTTATGCACTAGGGTTCTAGGAAAGATTTTTCCCAGGAAAAAATCTTTTTGCTACTTAAAAAACAAATAAAATTTTTAAAATACTGCTCCAGATTAAGACTCATTGCTCATGTCCTTTCAGTGGGAATAATAGAAACACCTGTCTGCAGTCCCTACCATCTGTTCCTGTCTTCTTTCCATGATTACACTATTAATGCCTCAATCAACTGCCACAAAAGAGGTGAGGTGACAAGCTGCAGGCACAGCTAGAATGAACTCAGCCCTGGATGTTGCTTGCTGTGTTTCTATCTTGACCAGTGTGGTTAAGACTTGATCCATGCTGGACCCATGTGTGGATCCACACATAGGTGCCTCTCAGGGCTTCAGCTAGCTGGGTGCCATGCCTGATCCACTGGACCTCAGTGGTCCTAAGGAATACTGGGAGTTCTTTTCTGCCATTGGAGTTTCATCTGAAGGACACTGCATTGGGCTATTAGCAAAAATAAACTTGGTATTGCTAATTGTGTCCTGGAATAGGGACCAAGAGACAGTTCTCTGTCTCAGTAATTAATTGTGTGGCCTTGAGCAAATTATTCCAGCCTCTCTGGGTTTCAGTCTCTTCATGTGTGAAATAAAACTGGATTTCAAGGTTCCCAATGCCCTTTTCATCTCTGGCCCTCTTTACTTCTCTGATCCTCATAGTCAACTGCAGGTAGAAAGGTAGTGTGTACAGCTCCAAGGCAAGGTCAGATGTATAGTCAGCTGAAGATGAGCAAGAAATATTTTTCTTGGGCTAAGCCTTGCATTTTTTTTCATGCAAGTAAGCTAGGGATATTTTAACCTCTTTAAAGTATCAGTAGGAGATGGTAGCTCAAGGGAACAGGCAGAATGGTATGAACAATATCAGGGATAACAAAGCTTCAAGGAAGATGTGTTCTAGAATGAGCTTTTGCTTGGATGTTATTGTCTACTTGTCCAATCCATCCTCCTTGCCCCTTTATTCTTTACACCAGAAAAGAACTTGTCTTTGAGGCTGTTCAAGAGATTAAAAAAACAAAGTGAATGAATAAGGCTCAAGGAGGAAGAAGGAAAAAAATAACTAAGGCAGGAGGGAATTTTATAAGGTGTTGATTGAAATGTCAAGTGTTGCTTCTCAGAAAGAAAATGAAAATGATATTATAATAAATTGGACAGTTGCCAAATGGTGTTGTCAGGACATGGATAGGAGAACATCACAGCAAATCAGGGGCTGAGTTTCCAGGGAATCTTATGCATGTTGCATTTAGAAACAGGTCAGGGCTTGGAGTGGGAACCTTCAGTTTGGGTGTCAGTGTGGTCTCTTACTAACTGGGTGACTTTGTGCAAATTACATATATATTTGGGCATCTCAGTTTCCTCATTGATAACCATTACCATTGATCATATTTCCTGTTATTAGCTGCAGATATCTTGTATTTATAGAACATCTTTCAAAATTTATATCTTTGTAATAGTATGGAATTCTGAAATAAATAGAAGGGGAGCTGCTCTAGGGCCCTTGCTACTTCCTCCCTACTGATCCCCAAGGTGGCTTCTAGATCACCTCTTTAAGAGCCTTAGGAATGTTTGAAACGATCAGATTACATCCTGCAAAGGCCTCTTCTAGTCTCAGTTATTCTTTTATATATTCAACAAACATTTACTGTGAGTCTCATCTACACTAGACAGTGGTAGGCACTGAGTTTACAACATAATCATGACATCATACCTGCCCTTCTAGAATTTTGTCCAATACTCATCAAATTGGCCTCTAACTATTATTTGCTTTTTCATTCAGGGTGCATCCAGGAAAAGCCTGGAATCCAATGAATGAAAGTATCCCTAGGTAATTATAGTTCTCCATATAAATTATTAAACTGGTATCTGCTTATACATTAGTCTCCTCTAACTAGCTTCACACGATCTCATCACTATGCACATATGCTAACAAATACTGAATTTCAGATTTTACAAGTCTGTGGAGAAGAGAGAGCTCAGACTGTTGTGAATCCACTAAAGTAAATACCTGTTTGCAAGGTCCTATAGCACCAGAGTCATTATGTTCATGTTCAATATCAATATGTCCATGTTCAATAATCCTCTGTTATCACTGGGCTATTAGTCCCAACATTTCATGGCATTTTCAAGGCAGCAAAGCCCCTACTAATCTGCAGACAGCTAAGATGCATCCTGTGAAGTCAGTGATCAAGATATATGGTAAAGCTAGGGAATGTCTATTAGCATCCGAAGAGAAAAATAACTATAAATTAATGAGATACTCTCCTAAGCTTCTCAACTTGGCCCAGGGCTGATATTCTAAGATTTTTTTTTGAGCCATGGAAATATCCCTAGAATATATGTCTAGGACCAAAGTAGATTATGGTAAAAGATGATAGTTATTAAATGTGGAAATTAAAAAATATAGCCAAAGCTTCTTTGGGACTTTCTAGCAAGAGGTAGTTAATTACTGTGCCTACTCTTGATTCTGAGAAGACTATGACTCCTTCTACTTTTGGAGTATGAAAAGAAGTGAATTTATGTGGTGTCCAAACCCAGGTTATACAGGCTACTGTTAACTAAAATCTTGAATGTGGATCCCTGCACACCATAGAAGAAAACCAACTACTCTGAGGGCACCATGCTATGAGGAAGCCCAGGTCATACGAAGATGCCACATGCAGTTGCACTGGTCAATAGTCCCAGATGTGCTTAGCATTTAAGTCATACCAGCCTAGGTTCCAGACATGTGATAAATGAAGGCTAAAGATCCATACTCATCCATTCAGGTCGCATCCAGTTTTTAGAGTTTTTCTAGTCGAGGCCCCAGATATCATAGAATAGAGACAAGACCCACTCCTCCCCCTCCCATTCCTGCTTGGCCTCATCTGAACTTTTTATGGAAGGAGCCAGGAGAAGCATTAAGATGTCATTGTTTTATGCTACTAAGAGGTGAGGTAATTTGTTATGCATTAATAGATGACCAAAATAACATATGAAGCTCTTAGTGACAGGTATGATTCTTATCCCTTAGCTTTGGAATTCAGAAAAGAAACCATTCTTCAGTAGACTCTACCAAACTAAAAAAACAAGACAAGTCTGTTGCAGAAATATAGAACCTTTACAAAATTCCCCATGACTTAGATACTCAGTCTCCAAGAACTAGAAAGCATAACTTTAGAGTAGGAAAAAAAAGAGTCTTGAATTATAAAAGGAGGAAGTCCCACATTTTTCCATACTGCTCTGTAACACTCATTAATGAGGCTGATAATGGGGCTCTAGTTCCATATAGCCAAAAATTAATTTTCTACAAATAAATTTATTAAAAAGCACACTCCCAAATGACCAATTCTCCAAAAACCATCAAATACCTTACACTAGGTCTTGGATAACTCACTGTTCTCATTTTGCTAAAAAGCAGGAAGTAGAACCAAATGACAGAATAGGTTTGCCCCTGTGGGAACACTGTTAATCCATTTTCACTCCCGGACAGGGATCCAGCACCATGCTTTGAAGGGGAGACAGAAAAGAGGTTCCTAGAGCTGGGCTCCATAGTACAGTTAAGGTAATTTTGGATAGGTTATAGACAATTACTAAGCAAATTTGTTCTTGGTGAATATTTCAAAGAACCCATTAAAATTTATGATATATTCCAGTCATGCTTTCTTCTGCAGTGGTTTCTGGACTCATTCAGCCCAGTGTAAATGAATCCAAACTGCTATTCCACTCAGCAATAGGAGCTTTGGTGCAATCAAAGTTTTTTACCTTTGGCAACTTCAGAGAGTAATAGGAGTGGAAAGAAGAAGCACCCAACTCTTAAATCATATCAAGTTTGGGTCTCAGGGAGTAAACACACTAGCCTATGTTAGCAGATATGGACAGCTTCTTGGCAACATGGGAGCAAAGGAGGTCACTTTAACTCTGAGAAGTCACCACTATGGACTGAGGAGCCAGCTTCTGATAGTATGTACATGATAGACAAGGGATCAAGAAACCTATACACGACAGGTAAACCAAGACTGGAGTAAGACGGAGTGAGGGATTCCATACAGCTCCTCCTCATGTACAAATGTCCTGCCCCAAAACATACAACTCCATACAACTCTCCTCAAATCTATTTCTTGGGCCATGATATGGTTTCCATATCCCAGTAAAGGAATCTTCTTAACACCAGAGGAATGCCCAAGCTAGGAATAAGAACTATTAATTTTAATCATTCTTTCTTAAATTCACAAAACCACAAACCCAGCTAAAATAAGGCATTGCACTTAATAGCTGATTGGGCTAAGCCAAGAAGCAAGGACTGCTTACTGGTATCCATCATGAGGTAGTAAGTAGATTCCTTCACATCAAGTAATTTAAAACATCCAAATGGAATGTAGCAATGCTTGCTGCCTTCCTACTTACATTTAGTTGACTCAGTATGATTTTATTTAATTCCAATTGTATAAATCTACACACTGAATAGAGTTCCAGGGACTCATTTAATAAAATTCTCCCATTTGAACCAAGATGTCCATTCTATTATTGGTTTTTTAAACTCAGCAGGCATACCCACACACAAGACCATAAGTGACAGAGAAGAGCAAGCCTCTGACAGCATCCAGCAGCCTACAAAAATGCCCTATACTTCTCCCAGTTTATTCGCAGCTCACTGCTCTTGCTTCTGGCTCTGTTTCCTAACTTTTCCTTGGTTTCCATACTTTCTCTGGCCTTTGGGAATATACTACTCCAGGAGGGTCCCTTTTTAGTTTCTTGGTCTTTACTTTCCATTTGGTATCCACTGAACTACACTAGTTGATTGAATCCCAAATTAGCATTGTGATTACAGAAACTGGCTGTCTTTAAATCATGTTCCATTTCTTCTTAGATTTGTTGTTATCTTCAGCAAGATGCTTAAACTTTCCATGCTTCTGTCTTCTTAACTTCAAAATAGAATGGATAGCAATACTGACCCCTGAAAGATGATGTAAGAAATAAGACTTTATAGTTAAAAGCCCAAAGATGGAACCCAGCTCATTTTGATCACCTAATAAACGTCAATCTGCTCCTAACTCCAAGTCACCCAGGAGAAGGAGACTGAAATCTTATATCAGTGTTTCCTAAATCATTCTAAGAAACTTTGATTCCTTAAGACATGAATAGATTTTATGGGGGAGAAAGGCCTAGCAATAAACATACTGGGAAATCATACATTAAATAAAGATTATTTAAGTTCTGGATAACCCAAACCTTAATTAAAAAATAGGTTGTCCTTGATCCTTAAGGTAGAAATTTAAGAATTAAAAAAAGGTTGAATTTGAAAACAAAAATGAACTCTTGGGACCTCATCAAGATAAAAAGCTTCTGCACTGCAAAGGAAACAATCAAGAAAACTAATAGGCAACCGACAGAATGGGAAAAGATAGTTGCAAATGACATATCAGATAAAGGGCTAGTATCCAAAATCTATAAGGAACTCACCAAACTCCACACCCACAAAACAAATAACCCAGTGAAGAAATGGGCAGAAGACATGAACAGACACTTCTCCAAAGAGGACATCCAGATGGCCTACAGACACATGAAACGATGCTCAACATCACTCATCATCAGGGAAACACAAATCAAAACCACACTGAGATACCACCTCACGCCAGAAAGAGTGCCTAAAATGAACAAATCAAGAGACTATAGATGCTGGCGAGGGTGTGGAGAGACGGGTACCCTCCTATACGGTTGGTGGGAATGTAAACTGGTGCAGCCACTCTGGAAAAGGTGGAGGTTCCTCAAAAAACTATCCATAGAACACCCCTATGACCCAGCAATAGCACTGCTAAGGATTTACCCAAGGGATACAGAAGTGCTGATGCATAGGAGCACATGTACCCCAATGTTCATAGCAGCAATGTCAACAATAGCCAAAACATGGAAAAAGCCTAAATGTCCATCACCTGATGAGTGGATCAAGAAGGTGTGGTATATATACACAATGGAGTACTACGTGGCAATGAGAAAGAATGAAATCTGGCCATTTGTAGGAAAGTGATGGACCTTGAGGGTGTCATGCTAAGCAAAATAAGCCAGGCAGAGAAGGACAGAAACCATATGTTTGCACTCATAGGTCTAACAGGAGAACAGGAG
>NC_043710.1:37093413-37158156 GCF_006229205.1 Suricata suricatta
ATGTTGAATTGTCACAAGGGGTGGAGGAAATGACTGAATATTGGATACTGATGTCCTCTAGGGCTGTTTCGTATTCAGGTTTCATATGTTAACTTCAAGTGAATTTTTGAGAATGTGCCTGCTGCCAGGAATTTTGCATTGTTTATTCAAATGCATATTCTCATTTATTTTTCATATCAACCCTGTGAAAATAAGAATTATCCACACTTTATAGATGAGGAAACTAAGGCTTACGGAAGGCAGATGTCATGTCCATGCTAATAAGTGCTTAAGCCTGAAAAGTCGTCTGCCTCTAACCCAGTCTTCCCTCAGTGAACGACTCAACTTCCCACATCACTGTGTGCTTCTCTTAATAATTCAGAGCATTTGCTCTCAAAATAATTAGTGAGCTATGAGTTGTTTCTGTGTTTCAGAAGTGATTGTTATCAATTATGGAATTATTAACAATGCTTCCCATCTGCCTCTAGTTTCCAGCTAAGAATGTTAATTAAAACACAAATCCATCCAAGAATTTGGGAAATTTATGACTGAAGATATTTACCAACGATTCTGGTAAAAATGCCCAGCATGAGTTCAGTAAATAATACAGATATTGATTTCACATTTCACTACATGTCGATAATTCTTCCTTTAGAAAATTATATTACCTCAATGACAAGGTGATGAAGCTATAAGTAATTCATCTAGTTCACCTATATGTGCCTGCAGACAAATACATATTATCATATTTTTATATGCATCCTGCTGATCATAAGCTACAGAAGAGAGATTATACCACCTCAAAGGCTCGCACCGAATTCTTGGAGCAGAAAAATAGAACCAGGCTCATGACAGAACTTGAGGTTGCCTTTTAGCAACCAAAAGTATACTTCTACATCACTGAGAGCTAAGACATTGGAGAAAAAAATCAAATTCATCCCCAGCTATTTTAAAGAGCTCTCCTTAAGGGTAGATTCACCCAAGCTGCTCTATCATACCTAATTCCTGTCAGGGAAAAAAAAAACCCTGTTCTCTGGCTACCTCAAAATAACAATCTTTCTGGGAGTAGAGTTTCAAGGCCAGCTAATCATTTCTAATAACCATGGCAGAATTAACTTGAAAAAGCATCATAAAAGCATCTCCCCATTTTGCCATAGAGCACTGAGCAAAGACTGCAGGCTTCTAATATTGCTGGCTTCTCAGAATACTTATGGTTTAGTAGTTCTAATCTCAGAGATCTCAGCAGAATCAGTGGGAGCAATCCCTGTCATGCCTGCCATCCTCAGTCACGAGACAGCACACCAGTCCTTCTAATTAACAAACCTCTTGTGACTCACATCCACTTACCATCCTGTGCATTTTCTCATTATGTTCTTTCACCCTTTTCTGGCCTTTACAGATACCATCCATTATACTCATTGGAATCCCTCTTCCAAGGTCAACAGACCCCATTCTACCACACCCTCAGCTCTTCCTAATCCCTCTACCTCCCGGTTCAGACCCATTAATTTTATATTCACTCATATATAGGATGAGAATGAGTTAGTATCCAACATCAATTGTGCATCAGGCAATGTTCTAAGCATGGGACTTGCCTTTTCTTCAAGAAAATCCCTCTCCCTAGGTCCCCAATGCTAATAAAATTCAGAGTCATTTCTTAGTGTTCTTTGCTAATCGTGGATCTTGATTTCATTGGTCTGCATGCAAACCTTCATCCATTGAGGCTCAAGTCATTCCACTTGCCCAGCTCTGCTCTACCTCACATTTCTATCACCGAGAGATCCTCTGGTGACTCCATTTCATCTACTAAGCACTTTGAAGCCTGCCTCACAGTATTTATCTCCACTTTTGATGTTTATCATCACAAAGATGGTTCAATCATTCATTTTTTTTCCCATAGAATTTTGTACATCTCATCTAACCACATAACTTTAAAGTGCTCACCCTTATTGATGCCAACAGATTGGACCAACTTTCCACTTTGGCCCTGTTCACTGTATCCTTACCCTCCTCAAGTCCTGCAGTCTCTCCTTCCATCTTTCTTTTATTGTGAAAACTCTGTAATTTATATTAAGCTTAGATCCTATTTAGCTTCATATATTGCCAACACCCTCAAAATTTTCAAATCCTACTCTTCTTGTTAACTTGCCTTACTAAACCATGACTTTCAATTAATCCAACCTTCTCTCCTTTCATTTCCTATACCAAGGCCCGCAATTGCATTTGGAGAAAATAAAATAGTTTTGTGAACTTGTGGCACTCCAAATAAGTGTCTTAAGAATCCCCTTGGTACTATTCAGCCATTTCTTTTTATTGTCTCCAGTCAGCTCTCTTCAATTTCCTTACAGTGACTATTATATGTTTTAAGACTTTTCTTACCAAGGTCACCTAACTCCTCTCAGCAGAAGGCTGGGGACTGCACTCTGGTGACCAATAGAACTGGGCATGAATCTCAACTCCACCATGTCCTAGTGTGTGGAGAAAGTTCTTACTTTCTCCAAGACTTGGTTCGCTTATCTTTAAAAGTTAGCTACTCTGAATATTAAAAACATAAAACACAGGACACAAAATTAGCCTTCAGTACATGTTATTGATATTGGGTGGTTGTGATGAGCATAGTGAAGAAGGATTTGCCTCTCATTTAATGGGAAAAAATTCTTTTCATTTCTTTCCCCACATCCACAAATATCCTTTTATTTGTCATTTAGATAGAGGTATGTGTCTACCTAAAGTTATTTTTTAGGTCACTATTGTAATCTAGTTTTCTTAAGTCTGTGATTAAACATTTCTCAATTTTCTGCCCTATTCCTCATTTCTATATTTTTTCATTTAAGTGTTATATTTCTATTTTCTACATGTGAATCACTGTCTATATTCAGCTCTTTTCTTTGTTTCTCATTTTTTACTCAACAGGGTATTGCAAGAGCAGTTCACCCAATAATTTGAAAGTCACTGAATATAGGATTTTGAATGGTTGTTTAATACTCTATGAATACACTATAATTTATATAACTATGCCTTCTTTGTTGGCCATAAGGATTGTTTCCATTTTAATTATTATAAATGATGCTGTGATTATTATCTGTGCACATAAGTCTTTAACTGCATCTCTGATTCTACCCACAGAGTAGAATTCTACAAGCAGAATTTCAGGGTCAAAAACTGTATTTTTCAGGCTCTTTACACATATTATCAAATTGCTTTTCAGAAAGATTATACCAATGTATACACCCACCAGCTGTGTATGAAAGAGATCTCACTATACCCCCACTGTCATTAAGAATATTTCCTACTAAATTTTCAACATCTCCTTTTCTACTAGTTAAAAGAGAGACTAAAAATGCACTTAAGTGCTTCACTTTCTAAAAATAATAATTTCCTACCCAGTGTCTCTCTTTGGGTACCATCTTATTCTTCCCTTCACAGGTTTCATGCATAGTGATTACATTTCAGTTCTGGTTTCTATTACCTAATCTGCCTACTATCATCTTAATGGGGCCCTCATTTCTCCATTTCACAAATGTTACCAATGACCATCTAACTACCCAGTCCAATGGAGTCTTCTGTCAAATTATCACATATTAAATTTAAGCATGTAACACCGTTAACTTTTCTTCTAGATATTCTCAATTCCCTTGGCTTCTGAGAATCAAATTTCTTCTATTTTTCCTCATTTCTCTTTAACCATTCTTTCCCTATTGTAGGTAATCTATTCCTCGCCACCTTTCCTCTCAATTATTTAATCAACACCAATGGCTTTGGTAGCATCCTATAAATCCTAAAACTTTACATTTAGTCCAACTTCTTCCATAAACTATAGCAAGAACATTATACTCACATATCTTTTGAATTTCTTTAAGTGGATATCCTTGAGAACCTAAGGTCTGAAAGCCTAAGATTAAATTCAATTTCCCCCCCAAAACTTCCCACTCCTGCATTGTCTGTTTTGGTGAAGGGCACCCCTGTCGGTGCTTATGTTTGAGAAAGCAATCTGAAAAGAATAAATTTATGTCACTATTCTTAACCAATAATCCATAGAATTTCACAGGGTAACATTCAACCCTACCATTCAATCTTATTTCCAACTATATTCACCTCCATCACACTCTGGCTCCTTTAAATTTTTCTATATTATGGAGCACACAAATCTGATTCATGTACCAATGACTTGTCCATTTTTCCCCATGATGTTCTGTCCACAAAACATATAACACACCAACCTACCCAGCAAAAACTGATCAATTTTCAGAATTAGTACCACAGAAAATTCCTTACTCAGACTTTCTGCTTGCTCAGCTAGAACTGACCTTTTCTTCCCTTTGGCTTGAAATCCAACACTAACATGTCTCCTATTTAGTCTTAGAACACTTCCCTAAATTTATTTATTTACACATTTCCCCCTCTTCTACACTGCCAGACCCTTAGGGGAAGCACCCTTTGCTTGTCCTTGTAACCCTATTAAGGGGACTTTTCAAGGGATTACAAAATGTATCCTGGCCTTCTGAAGTCAATATATCACATTAAAAAAATTATATATGTTTTTAAAAAGTCACCTTTTTAAAAAACCTTTGGTCTCACAGTATCATGGAAAACATGTATATATCTTCCTCTGGACCAAATATGTATTTCTGTTAAAATTTTCATCATGCTTATTTTGTATTCCCCCTACCCCCGCTTTTGGTGCTGAAACCTGGGAGTGAATTATTTTGTATCCTTGACTGCAGCCTTTAAACATTCTTCCACAAACATGAATTTATTTTATAATATTTTTTGGTTCACTAGTTGTCTTGCTACGAAAGACACACCTAGGTTCTTATTCATCTGTTTGTTTCTATAAAGTGTAGCTTAATAGATTTCCAGTGAATACCTGTTCAGAAACATGATTGTCAACAGTGACAAGATCAATATGAAGAAAATATTACCAAAATCTACCAAGAAAATACTTTTACTCTACCTCAAAAAGAAATGCATTCTTGCATAAAAAACTTTTTTTTTTCAAAATAACTTGGATTACAGAGAGCTGGCAGTGTAGGGCAGTGATTCCCTAAAGAAAAAGAAGAAAAGAGAAAAGAGAAGGCACTAGCTTTCTGCCAGCAGTTAGGCCACAGTGTAGAGAGAGAAAGAAGAAAAATATGCCAAACAGCAGATGAGGTACTGCAGATGATAAATCAGTAAAACTGAAGATGCAGCAATAGAATCTACCCACAATGAAGCAAAAAAGAGGGAAAAAAATGAAAAGAATCTGTCTGAGTGTCCTGTAGAACAACCTGACAGACAAATAACTGGAGTTCAGGGAAAAAAGAGGTGAAACTGGTTCAGGAAATAACTTATTTGAAGAAATAGTGCCTTAATTTTAGCCATAATTTTTCCAAAGTTGATGAAAACCGTAACATTACTACCTATAAACTCAATAAACCCCAAATATTAACAATAACAAGAACAAAACCCACCAAAGCATGTATTAATCAAGTGGATAAAAACGAGGGATTAAAAAATATCTTAAAAAGCCACCATATTAGCACATACACAATCATATAAAAGGAAATAAGGATAGCAATGATCCCTTATTTTTCATCAAAAACATTCAAACTAGAAAGACAAGCTTTTTTTTTTAAAGTATTGAAAGGAAAAAACTGTCAACCTTTAATTCTACGTTCAGTGAAATATCTTTCAATAATGAAGTTGTAAAAAGGCATTTTCAGGTAAAAATTAAAAAGCTGAGAAAATGCATTACCAATCAACTTAGAGAACAGCGAATGTTTACGGAAATTCTTTACACAGAAGGAATTTGGATCTAAAAGATAAAATATTAAAAAGCTCTGGAAATATTAAACATGAATAAATATGAAAGGCACTTTTCCTCATTTTTAACTTTGAAAAACTGGTTGCTTTTAAAAACATATTTATCTATTTTTGAGTTTATATGACAAAAATAGCACAGAGGATAAAAAGGAAAAAATAGAAGTTTATTACTGTAAAGTGTAAAAGAACCTGTGATAACTTCTTACACTACATGTGAAGCAAATTAATATTCTATGGAGGTAGGCTGTGATAAGTTAAGGATGCATATTGTAAGCCCTGGAGCACCATCTGAAAATAGAGTTACAGTTAACAAGATAATGGTGGAGACAAAATGGAATCATAAAAATAATCCTAGTTAAGGTGGGAAAAGTAGGGGCAAGGTTATAAGAACAAATGATATAAATAAAATACAAATAGCAGTATGTATTAGATAGGGACAATAGATTAAATCAACCATAAACATGATTCCATTAAATGCAGTAGCCTAACTAGCCCAATTAAAAGGAAGAGATTATGAGACAGAATTAACAACTAAGACTCAATTATATGCTACCGAAGTTAGCCATTGAAATATAAAGACACAGATATGGAGAGATATACCATGCATACAGTAATTAAAAGAAAGCTAGAGTAACCATAGTGATATCAGAGAAAGTAGACTTCAAAACAAGTAATAAGGAGGCATATTAGGTAATGGTCATAAAAGTCAATTAATCAATAAGAGAGAATGGGTTCTAAATGTGTATGCACATACTAATACAAATTCAAAGTACATGATGCAAATAACAGATAGAACTTTAGGGAGAAATACATAAATCCACAATTATAGTTGATTTTTTAAGACTAGACTCTTAATAATGATGGAACAAGTAGACAATAAATTAGTATTGACACTGAAGACTTAAACGCTCTCAACCAACCTGCTCTACTTGACATGTATAAAATCCTCCACCCAAGTTGCTTTTAAGTACCCATTGAACATTTAACAAATTAGACTATATTGCAGACTATTAAATAATTCTCAATAAATTAAAAAATATTTAAGTCACATAGATAATGTTCTATGACAAAATCCAAATTAAAATGGGTAAATAATAGAAATACATTTGGAATATTCCCAAATGTTTGGAAATTCAACACACATACACACATATCCACCCACCCACCCATGGATTAAAGAGAAAGTAACAGGTAAAATTATAACATAATTTGAATTTAATAAAAATTTAAAAAAATTATGAAAATTTATGTAATGGTGCTAAAGCAATGATTAAAAGGACATTTATAGCACTGAATGGCCATATGTGAAGAAGAAAGATGTCAAATCAATGATTTAAGGTTCCACCCTAAGAAGCTTTAAAAAGAAGAACAAATTATATTCAGAGTAAACAGAAGGAAGGAAATATTAAAGAGCAGGAATCAGTAATAGAGGAAATGGATAATTAATAGAGAAAAATCAGTAACTTCAAAATTTGCTTCTTTGAAAAGGTCAATGAAATGAATAAACCTCTAGGCAGGATTATCAAGAGGAAAGAAAGATCAAACTATAACTACAAACTTTAGAGGTCAAATCAATAATCAGGTGATAAAAACAACTATATATTAAACATCTTAGATCAAATGACCAATTCTTTGAAAGACATCTAGTAAGGTCATTCAAGAAAAAAATAAAATGCTTTCACTTCTGGCCAAAATATAGCAATAGGGGCTAAGCTTACTCACCTGCTATAACCAAAATATCCAGGGAAAATACCTGAAATAACCATTTTCTTTTCTAGAGATAAGGCACTGAATGACAGTGAGTATCTTTTGCATTGATAGTTTTCATCTTTCAAATAAAGGGACTTCTTACATCACATATACTGTGAAGAAAAAAATGAGGATTTATATGTGAAAATCTATAGTGTGACAGAAACATTAATAAATGTTTCTGAACTTTTCCTCTTTCGTTTTTTCCTGGTTTGCAATAATTAATTTCTACATGTTGAAATAAGAGTATTATGTGTATTACTTCAGGCACATATTTCTCAATGAAACTAAGTACCACACTTAGTGTTGCTCTATCTCTTACATAAACACACACACATGTATGTAAGAATGTACACACACACACACACACACCCCACAAAGAAAATAATTAAGAAACTTCTGAAAAGCATTTTATTTCTTAGGGGAGAAAAAGCAGTCTCCCTAAAGTACTTGTTGGCTCCGACCATTTTAGCACCTATCAGGCTGAGTTAAAATACATTTAAACCACCAAATATCACTAAACATGAATTCCGGATCCTATTTTCCCAGAATAGTTTACACGTCTTTGAAAGCATTGAACATAAATGGAATTGCCAACTTGGTAGTCTGAACATAGTCTCTGAAGAAGAGCCTCCTTATAATGTGGCCCACAATTATTTTATAGTAATATGTCTGGATAATAGTCTTTGGGAAAAAGATAGGCTTTGGAATCACAATTTCCTTAAACTAAATCCCAGTTCTAATTGTTACTAGTTCTGAGTTCTTGATGAATGTACCTCAGCCTTAATTTCATAATGAGTAAAGGGACACATCGGCCTGGCTAATTTTTTTCAAGGAATTAAGACAGAAGATACAAAAGAAGTGTTTGGCACAATGCATGGCAAAAGACAAATCTATTCATTTCCTACTATTTATTTCTAAAATATAATATGCAGATATTTAATAAAATATGCACATTTCAATAAACAATCTAAATAAAAAATTAAAGGAAAGTCACTGTAATATGAATGCTGAAAGAAGGACTATTCAAAATATTTTATTAATGAGGGGGAAATACAACCAGAGTATGTAACAATTGCAAATATTCATGCACCAAGAACAGGTATACCCTAACACATAAACAGTTAATAGCAAACATAAAGGAACTAAATGATACTGGTACCATAATAGTAGGGAAATTTAACATCCTACTTACATGGATGGAAATATCAGCCAAACAAAAAGGAAACAGTGGCTTTTAATGACACACTGGGCCAGATGCATTTAACAGATATACACAGAACATTCTATCCTAAAATAGAAAAATACACATTCTTTTCAAGTGCATATGAAATATGCTCTAGAATGGATTTATATATTAGGCCACAAAACAAGTCTAAACAAACTCAGAAAGACTGAAGTCATACCATGCATCTCTGACCACAATGATATGAAACTAGCAATCAAGTACAAGAAAAGGTATGGAAAGAGCCCAAAATACATTCAAGTTAAACAGACTCCTAAACAATGACTAAGTCAACCAATAAACCAAAGAAGAAATCAAAAAGTACATGGAAACAAATGAAAATAAAAACACAATGATCCAAAACCTTTGTGTTGCAACAAAAGAAGTTCTAAGAGGGAAGTTTGTATCAATACAGGTCTACCTCAAGAAGCAAGAAAAATCTCAAACAACCTAACCCTACTCCTATAGGAGCTAGAAAAAGAACAAGCAAAATCTCACATCATCAGAAGGAAAAAAGAATAAAGATTAGAGCATGATTATACAAAAACTAAAACAAACAAGCAAACAAAAGATCAGTGAAACCAAAGGCTATTTCTTTCAAAAGAGCAACAAAATTGATAAACTCCTAACCAGACTCATAAACAAGGGAATATACTCAAAATCACAAATGAGAGAAGTAACAACCAACATCAAAGATACACAATTATAAAAGAATATAATGAAAAACTACATGTCAACAAATGAGACCATACAGAAGAAATGGACAAATTCCTAGAAACATATAAGCTACCAAAACTAACCCAGGAAAAAATAGAAAATTTGAACAGACTGATTACCAGCAATGAGACTGAATCAGTAATCAAAAAACTCACAGCAAACAAAAGTTCAGGACCACTTGGCTTCACAGGTGAATTTTATCAAATATTTAAATAAGAATTAATACCTATTTGAAGAATTAATACCTAACCTTCCCAAACTATTCCAAAGAATAGAATGAAAATTTCCAAACTCATTCTATGAGGCCAATATCACCCTGATACCAAAGCCAAATAAAGACACAAACATGCACGTGTGCACACGTGCACACACACACACACACACACACACACACACACAGAACTATAGGTCACTATCACTGATGAACATAGATGCAGAAATCCTCAACAAAATATAAAAGAATACAACAATACATTAAAATAAATCATTCACCACTATTAAGAGGTTAAGAGGGATTTATTACCAAGAGGCAAGGGTAGTTCAATATTCACAAACTAGTCAACATGACACATCTCATCAACAGGAGAAAGGATAAACCCATATTATCATTTAAATAGATGCAGAAAAAGCATTTGACAAAGTACAGCACACATTCATGATAAAAGCCCTAACAAAGTAGGTTTAAAGGGAACATATCTCAACATAGAGGACCTGTGTGAAAAACTCACAGCTAACATTATACTCAATGGGGAAAAACTGAGAGTTTCCCTTAAGGTCATGAACAAGACAAGGATTTCCACTCTCAGCACTTTATTTCAACATAGCATTGGAAGTCCTACCCACAGCAATTAGACAACAAAAAGAAAGAAACAACATCACAATTGGTAAGGAAGAAGTAAAACTTTCACTATTTGGAGACTACATGATACCAAATTGAGAAAACCCAAAAGACTCCCCACAAAAAACTACTAAAACTGATAAATGAATTTAGTCACAGGTACAAAATCAATGTGCAGAAATTGGTTGCCTTTGTATACACTAATAATGAAGCATTAGAAAGAGAAATTAAGAAAACAATCCTATTTACAATTGCACCGAAAACAGTAAAGGACTTAGAAATAAACCTAACCAAAGAGAAGAAAGAACTGTACTATGAAAACTACAAAATGCTGATGAAAGAAATTGAAGACATAAAGAAATGAAAAGACATTCTGTGCTCATTGAGTCGAAGAACAAATGTTGTTAAAATGTCTATACTAGTCAAAGCAATCCACAGATTTAATTCAACTCCTATCAAAATACCAAAAGCATTTTTTGGGTAGAACTAGAATAATCTTAAAATTTATATGGAACCACAATAGACCCTGAATAATCAAAGCAACTTTAAAAAAGAAAAACATAGCTAGAAGTATCACAATTCCAGACTTCAAGTTATGATTACCACATAACTTTGGTATGTTTGGTTTGTTTGCAGTAAACAAACCAATATGGTGTCATCATAAAAATAGACAAGAGAACAAAGCAGTATGATACTGGTACAAAAACAGATCAATGGAACAGAAGAGAAAACCCAGAAGTAAACCCAGTAACCCAATAAACCCAGTTATAATTATGATAAATTAATCTTCAACAAAGCAGAAAATAATGCCCAATGGGAAAGAGTCTCTTTAACAAATAGTATTGAGAAAACTGGTCAGGTACATGCACAAGAATGAAATTGGACCACTTTTTTGGTAACATACATAAAATAAATTCAAAATGGATTAAAGAATGAACTGTGAGACCTGAAACCATAAAATTCCTAGAAGAGAGCGTAGGGAGTAATTGCTCTGATTATCAGGTACAGAAACATTTTTTTAGATATATCTCTTAAGGCAAGGAAAACAAAAGTATGGGACTATATCAAAATAAAAAGCTTCTATGCAGTGGAGGTAACAATCAACAAAACTAAAAGACAACCTACAGAATGGGAGAAGATAATTGCAAGGGATATATCTGATAAAGGGTAACTAACATATATGAAGAACATATACAACTCAACACCAAAAAACAAAGAATCCAATTAAGCTTGGGCAGAAGATATGAACAGACATTTCTCCAACTAAGACATCCAGATGTCCCACAGACATATGAAAATATGCCTAACATCACATCATCCATCATCAGGGAAATGCAAATCAAATCTACAATGAAATATCACATCATAACCATCAAAATAGCAAAATGAACACCACAACAAAAAAACTACTGTTGACATGGATGTGAAGAAAAAGGAATCCTCATGCACCATTGGTAGGAATGCAAAGTGATGCAGCCACTATGGAAAATAGTATGGAGTTTCCTCTAAACACTAAAAATAGCATTATCCTATGACCCAGTAAGCACACCACTGGATATTTAACAATAAAATACAAGAACACTAATTCAAGGCATACACTTACACCCTTAGGTTTATTGTAGCATTATTTAAAATAGCCAAATTATGGAAGCAGCCCAATTGTTCATCGATAGATGAATGGATGAAGAAGAAGTGGTATGCATATAAGTGTATACAAATATCCATCCATACACATACACAATGGAGTACTACTCAGCTATCAAAAAGAATAGAATCTTGCCATTTGGAAGGACATGGATGGAACTAGAGAGTATAATCATTAGTGAAATAAGTCAGACAAAGACCAATACCATATACTTTCATTCATATGTGTGGAATTTAAGAAATAAAACAAATAAGCAAAGAAAAAAAAGAGAGAGAAACAAGAAACAGACCTTTAAACTATAGAGAACAGGTGGTTACCAGAAATGGGTAGGATGATGTGTGAAATAGGTGATGGGGATTAAGAGTACACTTCTGATAAGCACTGGGGAATGTATGAAATTCTTGAGCCACTGTATTGTATATCTGAAACTAAGGTAATACTGTATGTTAACACTATTGGAAATAAAAATATTTTGTTAGCAGTAATAGATCCAGAAGGGACTCATGTTGTATGTGGTTCCAGTGTTCCTTTCCTGTGTGTCCAAATTTTGTTTCCTTCCAGGTAAGTGAGTCAACATACAGCCTTTCTTTCAAACTCATCATGTAAAATGAATATGATAGTGCTTCAGGATAGAATTTGTGTCTCCAGTGGCTTTGTGCAATAGTAACCTTTTCTATTTTTCAACTGGACTTTCAAAGTACTAAGGATATCTAAAATATGACTCCATCATTTGTAATTTTCATCCAGATTGTAACTAGTATCATCAGATGACATATCGATTATACCAGCTTATCCCTCAAGAGCATACATCACATTTCTTTCTATAGCTATAAATACTCATGTTCAAAGTGTGCTGCATTTTCAAAATACACTCTATAGACTAAGCCTGAAAGTATTCCTGTTTTAAATTAACAATGTTTCTTGGGTTTTAAAGATTGCAGAAAATTCATTGGATATCTCCCAGATTTATCCCACAGAGTGATTATGATGAAATTACAGTAAAAATGAGAAAGATACAGATGGCTCACTTCTTTTTGAGCTCTGCTATCAAATCAAAAGAGTCTATATATTTTTGGATGGATATTGTCTGATTTTTAAAATTAAATGAACCATAATAAAATAAAAGATTTCTTTTCTTTTGACCTCTCAGAAACTACAGATGTATCACAACTATTCATTCTCATATGTTAACAGGTCATCAACAAAGCAAATGGGAAATGTGTTTGAAAGCTTTTTTTAAAAAAAATGAAATAATTTTGAAACATAAAAAATATAGAGGGTTCACTCTACCTTATTCCAAGGCTTATTATTGAGTTATAATGATAAATTCCTGTAGTGCTGGTTTCACGATAAATAGATCAATGAAAAAGAACAGAGTCCAGAACTAGACTCACTTATACATGGCCAACTCACTTTTGACAAGGGTGCAAAGCCAACTCAATAGAGAAAGGCTTACCTTTTCAACAAATGATAATGGAAGAATTAATATTCACACCCAAAAGAAAAAGAAAACTCTGATCCATACTTTTCCTCATTTATAAAACTCAAAATGTATCATATGCTTAAATACAAAACCAAAAAAACATTAAAATTTCTAAGGCAAACTACTGGAGAATATCTTTGTGACAATAGGTTAAGTCAAATATTATCTAGATGAAATACCAAAAGCACAATCTATAAAAGAATAAATTGGACTTCATCAAAGTTATAAACTTCTCTTCAAAGAAACTGAAAAGGCAATCCACATACTGGAAGAAAATATTTACAAAGTGTATATCAGATAAAGAAATTTATCCATATATGAAAGGGCCACTCAATTTTTTAAAAAATCCCTATTTAAAAAATGAAACGAACAACAGAAAATTGACAAGATATACAAATGGCAAAAATAAGCAGATGGATGAATGGTAAATATAATTAGTCTTTAAGAAAATGCAGATTATAACCACACAAAAAAAGCAAGATACCACTAGACACCATGAATACTTATTCTGAGTGAAATACATCAGACAAAAAAAAGAGTACACATTACATGGTACCATTTATATAAAACTCTAGAAAATGCAAACTAACATCTAGTAAGAGAGCAGAAGAGTGATTTTGGGTTGGAAGCAAGCAGAGAAGAGTGGAAGAGAAAATCACATAGAGAGATGAAGAAGCTGTAAAGTTGATTTACATTTTTACCATCTGATTCTGGTAATGGTTTTACAGGTCCATATCTATATAAAAACTTACCACATTTTATACTTGAAATAGATGCTTTTTCTATTTCAATTAGACCTCAATAAAACATTAAAGATAATACATACATACATGTGTGTGTCTGTCTGTATTTGGTGAACTATGTATATATATTTGATCAATATTATGCAACACTAAAATAATAATTACAAATAAATTATAACAGCATGATTTTAAGAAGGATTAGCAGATTGAAACAAAACATACTGACTTCACTGGTTAAAATAAAAAATGCAAAGAAAATGTAAGGAAATGTAATGAAGAGTAACATCGAACTTTCTAAGATCATTAAGATAGATTTGTTCCTTATGTCATTGCAACTACTGTATTGTAAAGGATGGAAAATAATTGCATATGTTAAAAAAATATGAAACTTTATAAAGTAAAATAAATAAATAAATAAATAATTTAAAAATATGTTTTTAATTGAATTTCAATTGTAAATTAGCAAAAAGTCAAAATAATGAAATTATCTGATGTTGGTAGGGTATTTAAATGGGCATTTTCTTATCCAGCTGGTGAGAGTGCTGATAAGTATAAATCCTAGGAACAACAACTTGGCTGTGTATAATAAGATCCTTCAATTGGCACACCCTTCAGGAACAATTTCCAGAAATTTTATTCAACGATCAGGTCAAAAAATGAGCACAGATGAAGTACATATATATTGATTCTTTTTCAGCTTGTAAGCCATCAAAATTTTCTTTGCTGTTCGCCAGTAAGAAACTGCTTAGGGTGATGACAACATAGGTCTATGGCCTAAAAATATATTCATTATATCCGTTAACGGGAATAGTTTAAAACTCCTTTATAGCATGCTCTCATTTTTAGTTTTAAAATGTGCCATCATTTCTTATGTTGTCAGGAGGTTGCTATTGAGAGAAATGTGTATATGTACACATGGAGAGAAATGTAATTGTACATACAGAATGTTAGATTATCTCTGGTTGGAGGGACACAGAGTGATAATTATTTTTCTGTTTATGACTTGGTATGATCTGAATGTTCTACAATAAAACTGTAGCACATCTTACAATAAAAAAAGAAAACCATTTCCATTTTAAATTAAATAAAAAGTTTTTAAAAACCCTCCATTTCAATTATGAAAAAAAATTAAAAAAAGACAAAAGATCCTCCAATTTCAGGCCTATCATGTTTAGCTTCTCACCAGGAGTTCTTTATGTGAACGAGAGCACTCATTCAATAACACAAATACTACAAATCATTCATTAAGCATTAGCCATCCTGGTAGTTTATAATTAGGACACAAAAAGGAAGGGTAGAATGAAAACAAATACCAAAAAGCAAAAGACAACACACATTTCTGACAGGGAATAATGCTAATTGGGGCCAATTTCTACCTCAGGCTCTTAGATTATTCGGGTCTTCACCCATATTCACTGTTTCCATTGCTGGCCTCACTTCTCACTTAGGTAAACTCTCCCGTGTGGTGCTGTGGTGTCATTATCAAGTGGTGTCTCAGCTCCAGTGCTGCTGCAGGGCCTGGCTTCTTTCAATCTTGTACTGAACACAGACTTGTACAAAAGGTCTCTGAAGACAAGAGATGCTACTGCTGAACCCATCATAGCTCCGTGCACATAACAGATGCTCAATTAATATATGTGCGAAAACTCAATATGCTGAATATTGGAGGAACTGTATCTCAATGCCCCCAAAACCTAGTTGGAGTGCTTGATATAGACGGACTACCTTGAATAATGGAGTTTCTTGTTTAATTAAAATTCATTTAGTCCACTTTCCTTCCTGCTGACTGATCATGTGCTGTCTTCAGCAAGTGCTTGCTGAGTGTGTCTCTTCTGAGGGGTTTATGGTGCTAAGTGTTAGAGAATGATCAGTGATACAGATGAACAGGAACAATGCAATTATGAAGCTTATTCTCTACTGTTGGAGGGAGACAAACCAGGAAGGATTTGGTGAGGGTTAATAAAGGGTTGATTCACAGGAAGCGGGCCTCTAATCATAACCCTAGGCAACTGGAATAGGTTTCTTATAATAGATTTATCTAAACTGACACCTGAAGAAGGAATAGGCATTAACCAAGTACACAAGGTGACAGGGTGAATCTTGTAAGTCAGTAAAAAAAAAAGGGGGGGGGTGACGGGCATGAAGGAGGACACTTGTTGGAATGAGCACTGGATGCTATATGGAAACCAACTTGACAATAAACTCTAAAAGAAAAAATGAGTCAATTTTCTATTTTATTTTAGTAATTGAAATAAAATTAAGTATTTCCTGATAACAGAATCAGAGTAAAGAATTTCAAGATGAACTTCTATTACAGGGAACTATAGATAGATAGTTCTATTTTTGTTAGTTATTTTGATTAAATCATTATTTTCATTTTTAAAACAGAATGTTAAAAGCAACAGCAAAACTTTTGCTTATACATTCCATGAAGTTGGACTCTTCTTAATCAAGTTTTCACTGTGTATTTAATGAAGAAACACGGCCAAAATCAATTTAGTGCAGAACTACTTGTTTAGTCAAAGTATTAATGAAACATCTTACTGAAGATGTACTGCATACTGATGCCAGATTTATTAAATAACAAGGATGGAGAACTACTATTTACAAAGAAACTTAAGTGCCAAATAATTAACACACACAATTTCAATTTTCATAGCTTCCCTGAGAAGCAGGTATCTCTAGCCCCAATTTACAGCTGGAAAACCACCATGTGGGGGTTACGACTTAAATACAAATCTCTTTCAAGGAGGACCTTGGGAGGATGGCAGAGTAGAGAGAAATGAAGAAAATAATCCCATTTACAATTACACCAGAAGTAATAAGATACCTAGAAATTTTAATAAAATTTATTAAACTTAATAAAATAAAGCCAGATGGCTTCCCAGGGGAATTCTACCAGACATTTAAAGAAGGGCTAATACATATTCTTCTCAAATGTTCCAAAAAAATAGAAATGAAAGAAAGACTTCCAAACTCATTCTATTATGCCAGTGTTACCTTGATTCCAAAGCCAGACAAAGACCCCACTAATATGGAGAATTATAGGCCAATATCTCTGATGATCATGGGTGCAAAACCTCACAACATGATACTACCAAACTGACTCACCAGTACATTAAAATAATTATTCACCATGATCAAGTGGGATTTATTCCTGGGCTGCAAGGCTGGTTCAAGACTCATAAATCAATCTACGTGATACACCACACTAATAAAAGAAGGGATAAGAACCATATGATCCTCTCAATAGATGCAGAAAAAAGTATTTGACAAAATACAGCATCCATTCTTGAAAAAAACCCTCAACAAAGTAGAGATAGATGGAACATACCTCAACAGCATAAAGGCCATCTAGAAAGACCCACAGCTAATATCCTCAGTGGGAAAAAAACCGAGAGTCTTTCCCCTATGGTCAGGAAGAAGACAAGACAGGATGTCCACTACTTAATAAAGTACTGGAAGTCTTGGCCTCAGCAAGCAGAAAACAAAAAGAAATAAAAGACATCGAAATTGGCAGTGAAGAAGTCAAACTTTCACTACTTGCAGACAACATGATACTCTATGTAGAAAACCTGACAGACTCCACTAAAAAATGTCTAGAAATAATATGTGAATTCAGCAAAGTTGCAGAATATAAAATCAACAAACAGAAACATGTTGCAATAATGTAGCAAGAGAAAAATAAATCAAGGAATGAATCCCATTTGCAATTACACCTGCAACAACTAGATACCTAGGAATAAACTTAATCAAGGAGATAAAACATCTGTACTTTGACAAACATAGAATATAAGACATTAAAGAGGACAGAAAGAAATGGAAAGACATTCCATGCTCATGGATGGGAAGAACAAACACTGTTAAGTGTCTATATTACTCAAAGCACTCTACACATTTAATGCAATTCCCATTAAAATACCTCCAAAATTTTTCACAGAGCTAGAATGAAGAATTCTAAAATTTGTATGGAACCACAGAAAACCCTGAATAGCCTAAGCAAAGCTGAAAAAGAAAAACGAAACTAGAGGCATCACAATTCCAGACTTCAAGCTATATTACAAAGCTGTAGTCATCAAAACAGTATGGTACAAGCACAAAAACAGCCACTTAGATCAATGGAACAGAATAGAAAATCCGGAAATGGACCCACAACTGTATAGTTAACTCATCCCTGACAATGCAGGAATGAATGGCCAATGGAAAAAGACAACCTCTTAAACAATTTTGGGAACACTGGACAGCAACATCCAGAAGAATAAAACTGGACCACTTTCTTACACCATACAAAAAAAATAAATTCAAAATGGATGAATGACCTAAATGTGAGACAGAAAACCATCAAAATCCTAGAGGAGAACATAGTAATTTCTTTGACCTTAGCTGGGGCAACTTGTTATAGGCCATGTTGCCAAAGGCAAGGGAAACAAAAGTAAAAATGAGCTATTGGGACTTCATCAAGATAAAAAGGTTCTGCACAGTGAGGAAACAACAACAAAACTAAAAGGCAGCCTACAGAATGGGAGAAGATATTTGTAAACAAGATATCTGGTAAAGGGTTAGTATCCAAACTCTATAAAAAACCTATTAAAATCAACACCCCCTCCCCAAAATAACCCAGTTAAGAAATGGGCATATGACATGAACAAATATTTTTCCAAAGAGACATCCAGATGGCTAACAAACAGATGAAAAATGTGCAACATCACTCATCATCAGGGAAATACAAATCAAAACCAAGATACCACCTCATGCCTGACAGAATGACAAAAATTAACAACACAGGGGTGAGGAGGTGGAGAAAGAGAACGCTTTTGCACTGTTGGTGAGAATGCTAGCTGATATAGCTACTCTGGAGAACATTATGGAGGTTCCTCGAAGTTAAAAATAGAAACACTAAACCAAAATAATAAATACTAATAAGTACTAAATACTAATACTAAAAATAGCAGTTGTACTACTAAGAATTTACCCAAAGGATATAATAATACAGATTCAAAGGGGCACATGCACCCTGATGTTTATAATAGCATTATCAACAACAGTCAAACCACGGAGAGAGCCAAAATGTCCACCAACTGATGAATGGATAAAGAAGATATGGTGTATAAATATACTGGGATATTACTTAGTCATCAGAAATAATAAAATCCTGCCATTTGCAATGGCATGGATAGAGCTAAAGTGTACTACACTAAGTGAAATAAGTCAGCCAGAGAAAGACAAATACCATATAATTTCACTAATATTTGGAATTTAAGAAGCAAAACAGATGGACATTTGGGAAGGGGTTAAAAAGAGAGAGAGGGAGGGAGACAGATCATAAGAGACTGTTAAAGATAGGGTGTTTTAGTGTTGTCTCAGACAACGTTATAAATAGGTACTTCAAACTAGGCAATTTTCTGAAAGGAGGAAGAAGAACATGTAAAACAGAAGAAACAAGGGAAGCCAAAGTTTGATTTGGGAATGCAAAAGTGGTTTAGAAATGACCCTAGTAAGCAAGACATGGGTGGTAAAATGAGAGAGATTTAACAACAAAGAGTTCCAAAGATTTGCGAAGTCGCAGCCAACTCTGTACACCTGTAACTATAGTTAATACCTATCAAGTCCTGTTTCTCATACATTTCACAGATCTTTCCACAACTCAGTCAGGTAAATCTGGTTGTCAGAGGTAAAATCCTGCAACAAATATTCTGGTTGATGAGCAATAAATGAAAGTTGCAGACGCTTCTGAGGAAAGGAAGCAGTCCTGTGACCTCAACACTGCAGAAACTGCTCTCACAAAGGGTGTGTTCTGGTCTTCGTCTTTCGCAAATTCCAGGGGCTTGTTCCCCTCCTCACTCTCCTTGACTGTGCAGCACTGATGTTGCTTGTTGCTTCCTCCTTCTTGACACACAAATTCTTCAGCGTCCAAGACACTTTAACAGTGAATTAATATTTTCCTTCCTCCTGTGTTCTAGGCCCTAACGATGTTCTTTCTGTGCTCTACAGAGAGAAATTCTTCTTTATTCCAGTCATGCTTCCTCTTGAAAAAAATAAAGCTTCTCAAAGGCAAAAAATATCTCATTTTTCTTCCTCAAGAAAGCTGAGTTTTGTTCTCTACATAGTGTATTAGTCACCAAATCGTGAGACGGCTACACAATGTGATTTAATAACAGATTGACAAAATGGGTAGGGTGTGCTGCAGGAAATGGTCATAAATGAGTGACTTTAGGAAATTCCAGAAAGAGGATAAAAATCTACTAAAATGCTTACTTCTTTGGAAAATGGAATGGATGAAAACCATCTTTACATCATATCCAATACCTAAAACTCTGAAGCTGATGGTCGAATTGGGATGCTCCTCTTCCTTGGCTAAATCCAAGAAGGTACAATGTTAACAGGAAATGGTCCTTAAAGTAGGAGTCAAGGCTCCAGAGTCATCATTTATTCTGCTTTATCTCAGCTAACACTGATTACATGACCAGAGTAACCGTCTGGGCCTTACTGCTTCCCCTGCCCCTCTAAACCAGCTCTGCCTGCTTCTGCTAGCGCCATTTGACTCCTCTCTGTGCATAGGGTACCAATCAGTGACCAGAAATAAGCCTTATCTATAATCAGAAGGTACTAAATACTTTTATTCAGATCCTCTACATACTTTATAACTAGACAGGGTTTTAAAAATTTTTTTGGTATTGTGTAAATTCTTTAATATATTTTGGGTATTGACTGGTTACCAAATACATCATTTGCAAGTACCTTCTCCCATTTGGTAGATTGTGTTTTTGGTCTGTTGATGGTTCCCTTTGTTGTGCAAAAGCTTGTTATTTTGATGTAGTCCCAATAGTTTAATTTTGCTTTCCCTTCCCTAGCCTTAGGAGACAGATGTAGAAAAATGTTGCTATGGCTGATGTCAGAGAAGTCACTGTTTCTGTGCTCTCTACTAGAATTTTTATGGTTTCAAGTCTCACATTTAGGTCTTTAATCCGTTTTGAGTTTATTTTTATGTATAAGAAAGTGGTCCAGTTTTCCCAGTACCACTTATTGAAGGGACTAACTTTTCCCCATTGTACATTCATTCTTGCTTCCTTTGTCATGGATTAATTGGCCTTATTATTGTGGGTTAACTTCTGGATTTTCTATACTCTTCCATTGATCTATGAATCTTTTTGTGCCAGTACCTATATTGTTCTGATTATTACAGCTTTGTAGCATATCTTGAAATCTGGGATTGCGATACCAGTTTTGCTTCTCTTTTTCAAGATTGCTTTGGCAATTCGTGGTCTTCTGTGGTTCCATACAAATTTTACTATTACTTGTTCTAGTCCTGTGAAAAATGCTGTTGGTATTTTGAGAGGGATTACAATGAATCTGTACATTGCCTTGGGTAATATGGACATTTTAATGGTATTTGTCCTTATAATTTGTGAACAGAGTATCTTTCCATTTGCTTGTGTCATCTTTAATTTCTTTCATCAGTTGTTAAAGTTTTTAGAGTACAAATTTTTTACCTCTTTGGTTACATTTATTCCTAGTTTGTTAAGTTTATTCTTTTTGGTGCAATTGTAAACTTTTTAAAAAATTTCTCCTTCTAGGGGCGCCTGGGTGGCTCAGTCAGTTGAGCCTCTGACTTCAGCTCAGGTCATGATTTCACGTTCATGGGTTTGAGCCCTGTGTCGGGCTCTGTGCTGACAGCTCAGAGCCTGAGGCCTGCTTCCCACTCTGTCTATCTCTCTCTCTCTCTCTCTCTGCCTTTCCCTGCTCATACTCTGAATCTGTCTCAGAAATAAAAAAAAAAAATTAAAAAAAATTAAAAAAAATTTCTCTTCCTACTACTTTGTTATTAGTCTAGAAACACTACCAATATCTAAGTACTAATTTTGTATCCTACCACTTTAATTTCTAGTACTTTTTTGGTGGAGTCTTCAGAATTTACTATGCATAGGATCATGTCATCTGTGGATAGTGACAGTTTAACTTCTTTACCAATATGAGTGCTTCTTATTTTTCTTGTCTGACTGTTGTGGCTAGGATTTCCACTACTATGTTGAATAAAAGTGGCCAAGAATGGATATTTTTGTCTTGTTCTTGACCTTAGAGGAAAAGCTTTCAGTTTTTCATCATTAAGTATGGTGTTAGCTCTTGGGTTTTCATATATCTCCTTTATTATGTTGGGCCATGGTCCCTCTAACTCAGTTCTTGGCCCTTTACCTCTTTCTCCATATTGTCCAGATTGAAATACATCTTATTCTTGTGGCTTATTCATTTCCTGATATCTTATAATATCCAGGGTTGGAATCTATCTTCAGAACTAAAAACTAGAAGTTCAGTTAGTGTCTTTTTACCTGTCTCAATATCCACTTTCTTCTTTTATGTCATGGAATTCTACTACCTCTTAGGTCTCATTCTTTCTCAGTACACTTGTCCATAGCCTAGATTCCCATTTGTGAATTGTTCCCATAAACTCACACACCCTCCTCCACCATTTGAGCCATATGTCCGTCCATTATTTCAAGTTTAGTCTGTGTCCCACTTAGACCTTAAGCTGCACTTGATAGGACTACCTCAGGATTTTAGTCTCTCCTATGGTATCCTGCCTCCCATGAACCAGTCTTACAATTCTATGATATAAGACTGGAAATGCTTATTTGACTTTCTTTGGATTCAGTCATTACCACTGATGTTACCCACATAAAACTTAGTGGGAAAAACTAAAAAGGAGCATTAACAATTCATAGCCACCTTATATTGCCTTATCGAGGTACACAAAGGGGTTTGTGCTATTTAGTTTTAAAGGGATATATTGATGCATTATAAAAGATATATTTCTCATTATGTTTACCTATGTGGGTGTAAGGTAAAAAGGAGACAAGAAAAAAATTACGTTTTTAACCAAATAATAATTTTATGTTCCTGAAACTGTCTCTATTTTTAATACCAAGTATTTGGTGAATCCAGTGAATTATGAGAAGTTATACATTTTGAGCTCAAATAAAAATAGTTTTTAAAATTTCCTTCCAATAGCAGGCAAGGTTATTGTTTTATGCATAAACAATAGGAAGAATAACATCTCTTCTCTTTCTAGAAGGCTTTCATTTAATTGTTTTCCTTTCTTGTCTTTGTGAATAAATATAAAATATCAAGAATAGGGAAAAATTATCCAACCAGACAGAAAATCCAAGTATGTGTATTTTTAACGCTGTGACTGTCGACCACAGGTGCAAATTTCTCAAATAGAACAAAACATACTTTTAAAAAAAGTTTTATTTATTTATTTTGAGAGGAAGAAGGGGGGGGAAGAGTGTCAGGGAATGGCAGAGAGAGACAGAGGGAGAAAATCCCAAGCAGGGTCTGTGCTGTCAGCGTGGAGCCTAATGTGGGGGCTCCATGTAAACAACCATGAGATCATGACCTGAGCCGAAATTGAAAGTCAAATGTTCAACTGACGGAGCCACCCAGGTGCCCCCAAAATATACTTTTTACTTAGTACATTTACTTGAATCTTTTAAGAAATGAAAAATTGATGATTTTACCCAACTGAGATGTGAAGAGACCTGGAGAGTGCTCATGGAAGTATTTAAAACAAGCTTTGGGAAGGGCTTTTGGAGCCTAATCTCAAAATAGCACATATTGTTAGCAAATAGATCCTCTTTAATGAGTGGTGACAAAGTAATGGGGAATAGAGACGATTACAGAAAATACAGGGCTACAGCAAATGTAAAATAAGAATAGAAATCTTATACCAAGGTCTAAGTCTTTATATAATTATATATATATATATATATGTATATATATATATATATATATATATATAGATTACTTTTCCTTTATTTTTTACCTTCCTGCATTAAACCAAAATATAGTAGTTATTATCAGGAAAAAACTGTGTGGAAGGTGGTTTATTCTCATAGTCACAATAAGCTTTTCCATTTTTCTGGTAATCCTGCCAATCATTCTGTAAAATATTTCTTGATTGTCCTGGAATGCTCATTACTGTATTACATGTTGTAAGGGATAAAAACAGACTTGGCTCCTGTCTGTGAGAAACATCATGTAGTTTGGGTGATAAAATAGACATACCTAAAAATGACCAAAAAATACACAAGAGTATATATGAACTCATGGGTTGGGCACATGCTCCTACAGGACTTAGTAAAGTCTTTTTAGCACCATCTGGTGGGAAAGAGAGAGAGGCTGATGAGTCTCCAGCTCCCTCTCAACTGGGGAAGTCATTAGCCTGGTCCAGATGACCAAAGAGATGAAACTACATTTACCTTAATTTGAGGCTAATCAAATATTAAAGGGAAAGGGCATTTGTGGGGTGAGGCATAGAAAACATGGAAAAGTCTAAGGAACCGATAATCTAAGGAACGCTACATGTCTATGGTTAGGATTATCAGAGCAAGACTAAAATCAATACCTGGGAATTTGAGGAATGCCGTAAGTTGGCAAGAGTAGATGGTAGAAGGCTGACAACTTTCACCTGATATCTGCCCTGACTTTAATATTTAGGCCATGGTGTTCTCCTCCTAAACAATTTCACATAAATTTGTTCAGTGATCATAATAGCATGAGGCCAAAGTAATATGTCTGTTAAGTCATGTATGAGCACAGTTATGAATATAGCACAAACAAAATAAACCCCAAACATTCCCCTGTCTCAGATAACAATGATTACACTATTTCTTTACCAATCATGGCTTTATTTCTGCTCAGTTTCTGCTAATTCATAGATAACAATTACTAAGTACCCCAATCATGCATTTGTCCCTTCCTCCTTGAAGCACTCAATCCAGAAGAGACCTCTCTTTCCTTGAAACCTCCACAAGTCACCTCATATAAACCCAAAGCACATAAAAGCCACACCCTAAAATCTTGAGATAACTACCATTTTTAAAAATGTTCAACATCTCTTATTGCAGCAACTAGTAAATCCAGCCACTTGACGACAGGTGCACCCTAGTGTCCTTTAGCTGGTGGGCAGTGACAACTGTCAGGAGTAGAGCTGAGTGGTGTAAGGTTTAGGGCTGTGAGTCAAGAAGCTAATAGCTCTAAGAATCAACAATGATAAGTATGTTTGCTCCAGGTTCCTCAAAGAAATGCTAGTATAATAAGAACTAATATTATCAGTGTGTGAAGTTCATTTTGTTTTATTTTTTTTTTTTTACTTATCTTGATGGATAACATGAGAGCATTTACCTTCATAGTAGTTAAAACCAACCAAATAGGGCATTGAAAAGCAGACAGGCATAATGTTTGCTCTTAGGTTCTCTATACAGCACACATGAAAAGGTAAGAAGTTTGGATAGTGCTTATACCCAAACTTACAGTACACTTAAGCCAAACCTAAAATAGCTTTCATTTTATTCCCAAGAGTTTACTGTATGCTAGATACCACTATAAGTGCTTTAGATAGGATCTTAATTATCCATAAAACAGCCCTCCAAAAAAGATGCAAGGATTTTCCCAATTTTGTAGATGAGAATATTGAAGTACACAGCAGTAAAGAAAAATAGCCCAGAGTCACACATCTTAGGAGTAAAGATGTGTTCCAGGCAAAACTACAAGCAGTTCCAGTTCAGAGCCCACCATTCATTAACACTTAGCTGTATTCTTGTTGGAAGACAGTTAAAAGCCCACGAAGCCCTATTGGTGTCAATACAGAAAGAGACCTATCTCAACTGTGGCAAAACTTCAGCAGATCACAGTTGGGAAACATGGATAATTTTCTAATGATAGACCCCTCACTCTTCTAACCTTATGGTAAATCTGTATAAAAGGTCTAAATCCTAACTCCTGCCTTAGAGACCTGTTACAGGTTATAAGAGCCGATATCTCTGTTTTTTTTTAAGAATCTTGTATTTATATATATTTTTAAACAAATACTTACCAAAGTCCTGCTATGTACTAGACATCATGCAAGACAGTTGAGATGTATCAGTGAACAAAACATATCAACAGAACCTACCTAGTGGAACATAACCCCAGCAGGATAGGGACAGTGCATGATAATTATAATAAAAAAATTAGATAACGTAGAATTTTGAGAACAGTTAACAGGCAATGAGAGTACTAGGGTGCCTCAAGGAAACATGGTGCAATATTAAATAGGCAGGCAGGACACGCGTCTCTAGGAAGGTAAGACATGAGCATAAATTTCAATGTTTAGTTGTGATACTAACAGCTTGCTATCTTTTGTCTTCCATGTACTTGCTTCGTGGATTCATGTCATCTGCCAGTAAGCACCAAGGGAGCCTAGCATCTGTGAACATGGATGAAGTGAGCATGTAACCAGCATCTAAGCTGTCCCAGGCACTGAACAGAAATTTTGCCTGTTTTATCTCATCTTCACAACTTTCTAAGAGAGATGTTACTCTTATTATTTTACAGATCAACAAATCAAGGGAATAAGATAAGCACTAGGATCTTCTCCTGCCTTTAAAGAGGGTGCCCCTGAGGTTTTCAGGTTTCCCAGCAAAGACACTCTGACATCTTGTGAACCCACATCCCAAACTTAGTCCATTTATCTTACAGACAAGAGACTACCCTGCTTACTGCCTTTTCTAACCAGTAAACATGCAAAGGTTTTGTCATCAATCCAGTCGACAAGGGAAAATGCATCATAATATATTTTCCTCTTCAAAAGTGATTTCCAAATACTGTGGCATTTGAATTTCAAAGCTGGCACAGCTCAGGATGTACAGGTTTGGAATAGCAAACTTTCTTGGAATAGCAAGTCATACTTCTGCTACGTGCTGCACTGAAGTCATGTTGTTTACAGCCAAGACAAGATTAAAGCTTCTTTGCCTGACATGGTTTCCTTGCCCATAATAGATTAGCTTCCACATTCTTATGGTTTTTAAAAAGTCAAAAATTTCCCTTTTATCAGTATAAAAGCTAAAATAGGAAACTCAGATTCAAACTCTTTTTTGAAAATCTGCTAAAACATTTGCATCATCTTATATTCCTCCCAACTTGTCAGTGTTACTTTAATATTTAAGCCCATGAGCTTTATATAATTGTCTTAAAGATGTTTTAAAATATTTTTGACTTTTCAGTTTAATATTAAGTGTTTTAAAAATCACTATTTCAGTGAACAAAGCAATCAAAGTATTAACCAATTTCTTTCTTCTTGCATGAGCAAATTAAAAACACTTCCTGTGAATGTAAAAGTGGAACTCACCTTAGCTTTCAAATTTCTATGTCATTAGGAATTGTTGGACCAGAGAATAAAAATGTACAGGTGTGGGATCCAAGGCCTCAATTGCTGGCTATGAATTAGACACTAGAATATGGAGGCTTATCATGGCATTGACCATGAACCTATTAATCCCCACATACAAAATTCCAAAAGCAATGTTAATAGTTCTAAACACCTGATGAGACTATCCGTAGAGCTTTTATAGGTTATCACAGGCAACACCCTCATTTCATGGGGTTGCCTTTCATACCTTCCAGAACTCCTACATCACAACGCATGTGCTTTAAGATGCACTAGGCCATATTCTATCATTTGTGAATTAGATGCGTTTTCCTTCTCGTCCTTTCTCAGTACTTTGTCACAGACATCGCCACATCTCTCCTAAACAGTAGCAAGTCAGCTATGAAGGGCGGTTCTAATGGTTCCTTTAAAAAAGCAAAAGGTGTGTAAGTAAAAATCCTCTAGATAAAGATGTTTTCATGAGGTTTTCAAGTAAAGCAGGATTATTATTCTTTTCAATCTGAAACATTCTATCAGAGGGGGGAAAAAGAAGGTTGGAGGAAAAGTGGAAAAAAAAGCATTTTTGGAATGTTCATCCATCAATAACTGAATCCAAATCAATTGGCCAGATTTAAAATAATAATTTCATCAAAAACTCCCCAAATGAATTCATGACTTCGAAGACTTAAATTCACTAATGATGTTAAAAAACCCTTTTATTTCACTCCTTTGCCAGAACAGTATTTGCACTAATGATTATTCTCCACGAAAGACCATAGCCCTGGCTTAACTGGGGACTCTAGGATAGAGAAAGACTAACACCCTGTTAACTCTCCCTTTCCTCTCTCTCAAGTAAGGGCTGTTCTAGTAAGTCTGTTCACTGAAAATCTGCATCATTTTATCTGCAAGACAACAATTTCTACCTATGATTATAGGTCTGGGCATATAAGCCTTTTTCTACCTACCTTTAGCACTAGCTGCTTGAGAACACAAACCAGATTCATCAGTGTAACCTCTCTCCCTGTATCTGACTTCTGATTCCTCTTCACCCCTTTACCAGATCCTAATTGACCAGCTCTTCCACATTAGTGTAAGATCAATTTACTGTAATAAAACTCTTATTGTTATAATACTTAGAGTAGCTCATTTTTCTTTCCCTAACTGGACTCTGACTGATGTATACTCCACAGATGTTGGATTTGACCATGTGCTTTGACCAATGACACTTTAGAGAGTGAAACACAGAGAATTTAAATGTTCTTGCTTGAGTTGGATTAGCCATAGCCATGAGAAGAACATGTTTAGGAGCTGAAAGTCCAAAACCAATGAATAGATATCTGGAAAATACCTAAACCTAACCACTACCTGAAGTCCAGCCAGGTTTTGCTGAACCCATCAGAGCCCTAGCCAATCTGCAGACCTGGGTGTGTCAAAGAAAAAAAAAAAGTTTGCTGTTATAAGCCTTTGTGTCTTAGAATTGTTTATCACATAGAATTTTTTACTGCCACAATAACTGAGAAACACACTCATAGAAGTTAATGGAAGTTTTATAAAAATGGGATTTGCATCCAGGTCTTCAAATCCAGGTCCAGAATGCCATTTACACTGTCTTGGCATCCAATGATTTGGTCATGAGAGAACTATAAATTACTTTAAAAAGATTATATGATTGCTCTAAGTAGAATGAAATCATTGTAATCACCATGGACAGTTCATATCACTGCCAACACTTAGCAATTGCTGTGAGGAGTCCATCACAATTACACAGGGAAGTCTATTCCCAGGAGCTGGTTGTATGGTCCTATGTTTAGTGACTGACATCATAATAGTGATTCAATTGCAGAATCAACCTGCTGCTTACAGGACAAAGGTACCTTGTTAAAAGTATACATAATTATATAATGAACTTTGAGGCTGTGAAAGTGAAATAATGTATGGGCCTATATAGAGATATGTAATTTGGGCTAGCATTATCTCCTCAAGAACATTTCAAACACCCACTTTCCATGAGAAGCTCTAAAAGTATCTTCTTTTCTCATATTAATCTGTGATTTATGATACTCATAAAACTGTAATAACAATTAGGCATTCATTCATTTTTCAGCCAGAATTTCATTTATTCAACCACCATATATTGTATGCCAGGGATTTTACTAGATTCCAGGATAAATGATGAATGAGACACAGAATTCAGCCTAAGTAGATCATATGGGAACGTGAATGCAGAACTCAGGGACTAGAGCAGGCAACAGTCCCAAACACAGGCGTTTAAGATTACAATGTAAGATTCCAACTGAAAACTTAATTTCTTTTTTTTAAACATTAAAAAATTTTATTTTAGTTTATTTATTTATCCTGAGAGAGACAGAGAGTAGGAGTGGGAGAGGGGCAGAAAGAGAGGGAGACAGAATCCCAAGCAGGCCCTGCAATGCCAGCACAGAGCCTGAAATGGTGAGATCATGTACTGAGCCAAAATCAAGAATCGGCTCTTAACCAAATGAGCCACCCAGGTGCCCTGAAAACTTAATTTCAAGGAAGAGTAGAATTCTTAAGAGGAATGGAATTTTTTAAAAAGGAAAAAAATGTGACCAAAAGGGTTTCTCCTGTCCAATATCACTATATTTCTTTTTTCTTTTGAGAGGGGAGAGAGAAAGAGAGGAGGAGGCAGGGGGTGGGGAGGGCAAAAGATCCAAAGTGGGTACTGGGCTGACAGCAGCAACCCCAGGCAGGGCCCGAACCCAGGAACTGCAAGATCATGACCTGAGTTAAAGTTGCACACTCAACTGACTGAGCCACCCAGGTGCCCCTCAATGTGTTCACATATTTCTAGTCCTACATAATATATTAACAGTGTTTAAAAGCATCAACTCTTTCCCATTTCTGATTCTCAGCCCCCAAAAGCAAGCATATTCTTTGCTTTTAGCTATGTCTTCTGGTATTTACTTCCACAATTATAGATAGCTTGTTTTTAAATGCTCATTTTCTGATTTTACTAATTCTTAACATTGTTACTTGATGTCCCTGTTTGGAAGAAGACACCTTTTCGTTTCCTTCTGCCTATATGCTCTAACTTACTTATCTCAAATTTTGTCAAAATTTAGAGTTTACATTATTATAAATATGTAAACATTGTTTTTCATTGGCACAAATTGATTTATATTATTTTTCTCATCCTTTAAAATTTCTCTTGTGGATACTCATTTTGTCAAATTGCATGTATTCCATGGTTTGCAACATCAGTTTGGAGGAGCACATCTCTAGTAGCTTCTTAAGAAAGAAGGCATGGAGGTATTTTTGGGGAGTTGACCTCAGTATCGAGCACTGTCTTTATTTTTACAATTGATTAATATTTAGGTGGTTGCAGAACTATAGACTAAACTTCTCTCAAAAGTGCCTTTTCCTTTTTACTAGTTTCCTATTGCTTCTGTGGCAAATTGTCACAAGCATAAAACAACACAAATGTATCATTTAAATCATTCTGAAGATCAGAAACCTAAAATAGGTGAGAGACTGTATTCCTTCTGTAATCTCTAGAGGAGAATCCATTTCCTGGTCTTTTCCAGCTTTTCCAGCTTTTGAAAGCTGCCTACATTCCTTGATTCACTGTCCTCTTCCAGCAGTGACATCACTCAAACTTTGTTTCCTGTTTTCCAATCTCCTTGTCTGATTCTGATCTTCCTTCCGTCTTAGAAGGACTTTCCATTTATATTTGGTCTGCCCCAATACTCCAGTATAATTTCTCCATCTCAAGGTCCTTAAGTTAATAACCTCTGCAAAATCCCTTTTGCTGTAGAAAGTAATATAGTCACAGATTTGTAGAATTGGGACATGGACAACTTTGGGAAAACATTAGTCTGCCTACAACACTTTTCATTCCTGACTAATATTTACTTCTGTTTACAATTATGGTCTCTAACTTCCCTCAAGATTCTGAATACCTTCTTCCATTGGTTTCTAGTTTCTAATACTAGTGGCGGGAAGTCAATGCCATTGAGACTCTATATCCTTCATATGTGACCTGTTTTTTTTTTTTTTTTCTAGAAGCATTTAGAATCTTCTCTTTTTTTCTGTTTAAAAATTTTACAATGGTATGATTTTTCATTGTACCTAATTAGTGAGTTCTTCATGTGTGAAAATTCCTGTTTTTGCATTCTGGGGAATTTTATTCATTAAATCTTGGTTAATATTCTTCTCCTAATGTCTTCTCCCTTCTCTTTTGGTAACTTCCATTAACTAGAATTAACCTTCTGAACATATACTCTAATTTGCTTATTTTTGTTCTCCTATTTTCATTTTCTTTCTTTTGGGGGGGGGGCTTTTATCCTCTTTTCTTGAGAGATCTTCAAATGATCTTCCAACTAATGTCATGAACTTCTGTATTTCTATCATAATTTTCTGATTTCTATAAATTCTCTTATTCTTTGCATATTTCATTTTATAGCATGTTATTGTTTCATAAGTGCAATGTTATTTCATCTTTTGGCAAATATTACAGACTTTCCTTGGGCAGGCATTGTTTTTCTGTTCACACTCATTCTCTGTGGATTTCTTTTATCCATTTTGATTGTTTTGTTTCTGTCTTTCATTGTTTTAGGCTTTTCTGGCTACTTTGTTATAAGATATTCAAATTCTAGTATGCCTAAGGGTCTTTTATTTTGAGATAGCCATTCTTCTCAGAAAGCAATCATGGTAATCCCTTTGAGAAGTAAATGCCAGACTGCCAAGGAGAGGGAAGGAATTAGAGAAGCTGCAATTTTAGAGGTTTCCTTACACTTACTTCCTGTGATTTTCTTTCTACATCCTCACCCTGCCACTTGTACATGGTGTTGCCATGTCTGGAGATTTCCTGGTACAATTTCTCATAAGAGCAAACCTTCAGCCTTCTGACGGGAGGGAAAGATGAAGCCTCTGTTTGCAAATGGGAGGGCAGGGAACCTTGCGGGGAAGGGTGCCTCACTGCTCTTAAGCATGGTTTTATCCAGCTCTCCTGTGTTTATCCCCACACTTGATCTTGATCTTCAGGAGTAGCATATGGTGCAATTCCTAAATCTTTCTAGATGTAAGTAACTGCAAATAGTTGAGTGTCATTTTTCTGTGATCTATTGTCAGTTTATTTGTCCATATACCCTATACCCTCCAAACAATTCCTGTCACCTCTCCTTTTTGTACTTGTGTATTTGTACTCTTTTCTTATCCCTTTACTGTCATTTATATAATTTTGCTCCTTTCCCAGGGATATGAGGAGATATGCAGATATAAATGCATAATGTTTATCTACCATGTTTAATTTGAATCCTGTTGCATTTAATTTAATATTAAATGAGTAGGTCAATACTGCAGGCACACCTTCATTTTACTAAAAAGAATGAGACTCAAAGACAGAATTCTAAACAAGATGTGCTTTGTATATAATGAAAGCTGAATTTCTCATATACTGAATGAATTAGTCTCTTTATTGACTTCCAAAGCTGTATATTTGCTCTCTCCTATGTAAACTCCTACTTATATATTTTCCTTTTCATTCTTCATAATGACAGCCTCAGTGTTTTCTTCCCTAAGGGATTGAGGAAGATTATATTCCACGGTCATATTGTAAACATGTGCATCAAACTAATAGCTTCAGTGAAAACTTCTCTTCCTTGGGACCAGCAATACAGAATCATCATAGTGTTAGGTTCCTCAGCGAATTACAGTCTTTGCTTTTGAAGGCAATGCTGCAAAAAGTTATGAGAAAAGTTGAATTCATGATTGGAACTCTGTTTCTGTGACCCATCAAAACTCTTCTGTCTGCAATTTAGCAGTTTCTCTCTAATACGCTGTTAACATTTAATTGTCTCAGTATTATACAAACAAAAGTGATGGTTTCTATGACAACTGATGGAGGAATTTACTGATAGCATTTTTTTTTCAAGTTCAGAACTCTCAAAATGGCCTCGTTTAGGCTTAGAAAAGCTCATTTTGGATTCTGTTATCATAGAACCCCTTTTTCTCACTGCCTTTTACCTTTTCCAAAATTTGTTGCCTCTCTTTTATGTATTTGGGTAGTATAATCGGCCTTCAAGTACAACAGGACTTGGTCAAAGGCATTATATTAGTGCAGTGTAATCAAGGTCCTCCAATCCTCCTCTTCTTTCATCCAGACTTCCTTGAGCAGGCAAATGTGAGCAGGGATCTTTAAGTGGAAAAGCAGGTGGAGGGGTGCCTGGGTGGCTCAGTCAGTTAAACGTCTGACTCTGTCTCAGGTCATGATGTCATGGTTTGTGGGCTCAAGCCTGCTGTCAGGCTCTGTGCTGACAGCTCACCGCCTGGAGCCTACTTCGGATTCTGTCTCCTCTCTCTGTCCCTTCTCTCTCTCAAAAATAAACAAACATAAAAGAATTAAGTAGAAAAGAAGGTGGAAATATTCCTCTTTGTTCTTGGAAAGTATGTTAGTTATCTTAGGGAAGGTATGCTATAGTAATTAACAGTCCAAGTATCTCTGCCTTTACAAAAATAGTGGCTTCGTTCTCATTCATTTAACATGTTTGTGCAGGTTGGCTGCAGCTCTGCTCTAATTCTCTTCACTCTGGAATCCAGACAGAATGAACAACCTGTATTTTAGACATGCTATCCTCAAGGCAGACAGGAAAGAAGAGCTGAACTATGCAATAATGGCTTTTAAAGCTGAGGGTTGATGGGGGCAGGGGAGAGGGGAAAACGGGTGATGGGCACTTGTTGGGATGAGCGTTGGGTGTTGTATGTAAGTGACGAATCATGGGAATCTACTCCCAAAACCAAGAACACACTGCATACACTGTATGTTGGCTAACTTGACAATAAATTATATTTTTAAAAAAGCTTCATATTAGAAGTGACACAAGTTTGCTCTCAGTTATATTCCATTGGCCAAAGCAAGTCATATGGCTTATAATGTCATTAGAGTGGGAAGTATAATTCTTTGAGAAGGAGAAATCTAATAAGGAATGGGTTAGAAAAACCTGGAAGGAAGGGTCCCCCACAAAAAAAGGGAAGGAAAAATACTGAACTAATAATATAATCTACTACAGGGAAGAAGATACTGAAGACACTTCTTTTTTTTACTTTGCAGAAGTGGGTTCTCACTGATTTTCTGGCTTAAAAAAGCCTTTATCCTGATGCCAGGGCACTGCCTTTGTTCGAATAAGACTTGGGTCTCCAATCTCAACTACTAGACTTAAGTAACAAAACATTTCAAAGCTGCCTCATTATAATTGGTATCCTACTAAATTCCTGAAAGAAACTGATTGTTTCTTACTTATCTTTGTATCCATGGTATCAAACTTTGCATCTGCTGCAAATAAGTACTTATTGGACTGAGCTGAATGGCATTGCCAGAGAAGACATAATTTCTACTACATTTTTATTCATATGTTCATTTACTCATTTTTTCATTCATTCATTCATTCTTGTAAACAATCAATTATTTAAAAGCCAATGAAAACCTACTATGCAAAAATAAAAGACACATAATTTGCCTTAATGGAGCACATAGGCTAGGGGAATCAATTTTTTCTCTCTAAAATGTCTCAGAAACATTTTGTCATTCTTGTGAAAAGATACACTGCCTACATTTATCATGGAAGGATAGCCTTAAGTGAGGGTTGGCAGAATGGAAAGAAATAAAATGCAGACTAAAAAGACAAGAGAAAAGAAAAGTGAAACTAAGAACTTGTTCTTTGAAAAGATAAATAAAATTGATAAAACTTTAGCTATACTTACCAATAAAAAGAGGACAGAAAAAAAATTAGAAATGAAAGAGAAGTTACAACTGATACCACAGAACTACAAAAGATCATGAGAGAATACTAAGAATAATTACATACTAACAAATTGGTCAACCAAGAAGAAATTATGGAGAAATAAAAAACTGAATCATGAAGAAATAAAAATCTTAGTAGATCAATTACTAGTTGGAAGACTGATTCAGTTATCAAAAACCTCCCAATAAGTAAGAGTCCAGGAGCAGAAGGCCTCAGTGGTGAATTATATAAAATAATCCAAGAATATTTAATACTTAATACTTCTCAAACTCTTCCAAACATTGAAGAGGAAGAAATGCTCCCAAATTCATTTTACAAGGACAGCATTACCTTGAGACAAAACCAGAAAAGGACATCACAAAAATAAGAAAAGTATAGGTCAGTATAACTGATAATCATAGATACAAAAATCCTCAACAAAATATTAGCAAAGTGAACTCAAGAGTGCATTAAAAGGATCATACACTATGATCAAGTGGGCTTTATTCCAGGGATGCAAGAGTGGCCCAACATCTGCAAATAAGTCGATGTGATACACATTACAAAATGAAGAATAAAAAATCATATGTTCATCTCAATAGATACTTAACAGCTTTTAACAAAATTCAGCATCCGTTTATGACAAAAGTTCTCCACAAATTGAGTGTAGGGGCAATGTATCTCACCATAATAAAGGTCATATAGGACAGACTCACAGGTAGCACCATACTCAATGGTAGAATGTTGAAAGCTGTTCCTCAAAGACGAGGAATAAAACAAGGATGTGAATCTTTGCCACTTTTATTCAACATAGTATTGGAAGTCCAAGCCAGAGAAATTCGGCAAGAAAAATTAAAGGCCTCCACATTGGAACAGAAGAAGTAAAACAGTCACTATTCGCAGATGATATGATATAGAAAACCCCAAAGATTCCACCAATAAACTATTAGAATGACCAAACTCACTATAGTTGCAAGGTATAAAATCAATATACAAAAATCTTTTGTATTTCTGTATTCTAATAACAAACTATCAAAAAGAGAAGAAAATAAACTCATTTACAATTGCATCAAAAAGAATACCTAGTAACAAGTTTAACCAAGGAGATGAGACCTGTCCACTGAAAATCATGACCCTGGTTAGAAAAATTGAAGACACAACCACATGGGAATTCATCCCATGCTCATGAACTGAGAGAATACTGTTAAAATGTCTGTATTATCAAAAGCCACCTACAGATTCAAAGCAATCCCTATCAAAATTGCCATGGTATTTTTCAGAGAAATAGAAAAAAGAGTTGTAAAATTGGTAAGAACCACAAAAAACTAGAATAAATGCAATCTTTTTTTGTAGGAGTTAAATTTTATTTTATTTTTTAAAATAGTTTATTGTCAAGTTAGTTTCCATATAACACCCAGTGCTCCTGTCAAAAATAGCCAAATCTTGGAAAGAGCCTAAATGTCCATCACCTGATGAATGGATCAAGATGATGTGGTATATATATACAATGTATATACATGGCAATGAGAAAGAATGAAATCTGGCCATTTGTAGCAAGGTGGATGGACCTCGAGGGTGTCATGCTAAGTGAAATGTCAGGTGGAAAAGGACAGATACCATATGTTTTCACTGATAGGTCTAACAGGAGACCAGGAGAAACCTAATGGAGGACCAGGGGGAGGGGAAGAGGGAAAGAGAGTTGGGGAGAGAGAGGGACACAAAACCTGAGAGACTATTGAATACTGAAAATGAACCGAGGGTTGGAGGGGGAGGAGGAAAAGAAGTGGTGGTCATGGAGGAGGGCACTTGTGGGGAAGAGCACTGGGTGTTATATGGGAACCAATATGACAATAAACTATTAAAAAATAAACACCTAGTGCTCTTCCCCCCAAGTGCCCTCTTCCATGTCTATCACCACCATCCCTTTCCCCTACCCTTTCAGCCCCAAGTTTGTTTTCAGTATTCAAGTGTCTCTCAGGATTTGTTCCCCTCCCCTTCCCTAACTCTATTTCCCCCCCTTAAAGAACAAGGAAGGGGAAGGCATCATGTCCCTGGTTACAAGGCTACAGTAACAAAAACAATATGGTATTGGCATAAAAACAGACACACTAATGGAACAGAGAGCCCAGAAATAAACCCAGGCATATATGTTTAATTTATGACAAAGGAGCTAAGAATATACAGTGAGGACAGTCTTTTTAATAAATGGTGCTGGAAAACCTAGACATCCACATGCAAAAAAAATGAAACTAGACTACTATCCTATATCACATACAAAAATTAACTTGGAATAAATTAAAGACCCAACTGCAAGGCATGAAGACCTATAACTCCAAGAAGAAAACATAGGAAGTAAGTTCCTCGAGATCATTCTTGGCTGTGAGGTTTTGGATCTGACTCCACAAGCAAAGGCAACAAAAGCAAAAATAAATAAGTGAAACTATATGAGGCTAAAAAGCTTCTATACAATAACAACAACAAGAAGAAAATACACATCAGCAAAATGAAAAGGCAACCTCTTGAATCAGACAATACTTGCAAATCATGTATCTAAAAAAGGACTAATATCTCAAAAATATAAATAACTCACAAAATTCACAGCAAAGCAAACACAACAGAACTTTCCAAAAATCAATTTCAAATGGGCAAAGGATCTGAGTAGACATTATTTTACAAAGCTGACACAGATGACCAAGAGACACATGAAAAGATGCCTAATATCACTAATAATCAGAGAAACACAACACTGTAATGAGATATCACCTCACACTTGTCAGAATGGCTAAAATCAAAACCACAAGAAACAGCAAGTATTTGATAAAATACGGAGAAACAAGAACCCTGGAGCACTGTTGGTAAGGTTGCAACCTCCTGCAGCCATCGTGGAAAACAGTAGGGAGCTTCCGCAAAAGGTTAAAAAGAACTACCCTACAATCCAATAACCATACTCCAGAGTATTTACTCCCAAAATACAAAAACACAAATTCAAAGGGATGCATGTACTCCTATGTTTACTGCAGCATTACTTACAATAGCCAAATTAAAGAAGCAGCCCCAGGATCCATCAGTGATGAATGGATAAAGAAGTGGTATGTATACACAATGGATTATTCAGGCATAAAAATGGATGAAATCTTGCGGCTTGGAACAACATTGAGAGAGCTAGAAAGTATAGTGCTAAGTAAAATAAGTCAGAGAAACACAAATGCCATATAATCTCACTCATGTGGAATTTAAGAAACAAAACAAACAAATGAAGAAAAAAAAGACAAACCAAGAAACTGATGATTACCAAAGGGGAGATGGGTGGGGGGATGGGTAAAATAGGTGAAGGGAATTAAGAATATACTCATTATGATGAATGCTGCTAAACATACAGAATTCGTGAATCACTATATTGTACACCTGAAACTGATATAACATTATATGTTAACTACACTGAAATCAACAACAACAACAACAAAATCAGGCCTGACTATGGTAAGAAATCAGACAGGACAGGTAGCATACGGTCAGATATTGGGGATAAGGAGAGGGGAGTTGCCCTTGACAATCATCTGATCCTGGAAATAACCAATCAAGCCTTCTCAAACCATCAGCTCCTTTGTCCCTCTTTAAATGCTGCGTATAAACCTCATGCGATAAAACCAGTCTCCCTCATAACAACACTAACAGGCCCATCACAGATGATCTGCTAGGCAGAAGGGAAATAACCTGCAGGTGCATATTTGTGAGATAAGCAAATCATCATGTTTTGGTTTGGGAAGCTCCTTCAACAAGGATTCTGAATTTTTAAAAATCAAGAAACCTCAGATATAAAAATCAACAAATATGTGGGATGTATATGAAACTTTGAATAATGAATGGGAACATCTCTTAGTAACTTGTGAGTTAATGTCACAAAAAAAGGTATTAAATGCAGCAACTTATTAATGCATATCTGGCACCCCACATTGTTAAGACAAATACTTTAATAATTATTATGAAGTGAAGGAGGAGGAGGAGGAGGAGGAGGAGGAAGGAGAAAAAGGAGGAAAACCGGGAAGGGAGGAGGAAGAAGAGAAGAAAGGGAACAGCAAGCACAAGCCGCAGCAGCACCAGCAAATGTGCACGTAACACACACCACATTCTAGGCTTGAAGTTCTTTACACATATCAACTTATCCAACTGTAAGAGGCAGTGTGTCCTACTCAGTGAACTTGGAGCCATGCTTTCTGGGTTTGTGTCCCCACTCTCCCACTTACCAGCTATAGACCTTGAGCAAATTTCTTACTGGGTTATTTTCCTTACCCATGCAAAGGGATAAACACATAATTTTTGTGAGGGTTAAATGGTCTAAAGAAATCACCAACATGAAATAAAGGACAGAATCTAAATGAACCAAATGCACTTTATGCAATGGTTGTCCTGACTCAACTAAATGTCAAAGGGAAACAAAGATCCTAGCATTTACTCAACACGTGTTCCAGCAAATGGAGATCAGTGATCCTGTCCACAAGATGCCATTCTGTTTGGACCACTTGTTGCCAGTCTCCCGGTTTGGATGGAGGATTCCAAAGAAAGAACGGCCATTACCTGGTTTTTGTGTCGGGGCAGTAGTGGGAGGTTCTGTTTCTCAATACCACCACCTTAAAATCATCTAGTTTGAGTAAAGGGCAGGAGGGAAATAGAAAATCCATTTTTCTTTCTGTTACCTGAATTTGCTTCAATGAATTCTAGCCTTAGGGCACCTGGGTGGCTCAGTCAGTTAAGAGTCCAACTTTTGATTTTGGCTCAGGTCATCATCTCATGGTTTGTGAGATAGAGCTCGTGTTGGGCTCTGCGCTGACAGCACGGAGCCTGCTTAGGATTCTTGCTCTCCCTCTCTTCATTCGCCTCTCCCTCTCCCTCTCTCCCTCCCCCCCGCAGCACACACACACCCTCTCTCTCCCCAAAATAAATAAATAAATAATTTTAAAAAAAGAATTCTGGCCCTATTACCTGAAATCTGCAAAAGATACTTGCAATTAAGGGTCACTTTTATCTCCTTTTTTCCTTCTCATTTTTCTTTGCAAATGATTAATTAATGCAGGGAGTATAGGCATGGAGGCTGAATGACTTCTGAAGGGAAAAATTGAAGTCCACAAAGGTCAACGTTTATGAAGCCAGCCACTTCACTAATTACTAGGGAGGTGGCTTCACCTCAAGGTTAGAAGCATTGGATTGTCCCATCCAAGGTAATACTCGTTTTAGCCCATCACTCTGCTAGGAGGACCAACTTTTTAATCTCTGTCATAACTCTCTCCCAAGCCTGAACATGGTAGATCAACCACAGTCAGGGAGTGGGCAGAGAAACAATCACCTGTGTTTTTCAGTAGAGAGTCAGCATTTGGAGACAACTTACCTAGAGTTTTATTTTCTCTCTGAAGAAAGGTATTTGCTTCCTGGAGCGCTGTAGCAGCAGGGACTCCAGGAGAGCAAAACATTGCCTAGCTCCGTCTTTGTAAGAGGCATAATTTGTTTGGAGGCTTACAACAGGAGAAGTCGGTTTACCGTTTACCGGGAGGCTTCCCTACATCCCCTGCCACCCCCTCCTGCGGACTGTGGAAACCCAGTGAGTGTAGTCTAATCTAATTAGTGACAACTAAAATGTCACTTGGCATGGGACTCTGAGTCCCAAACACATGGCTTCTATGCCTGTTTTCAAGTGTTAGTGCCGTTAGTGCCGGAGAATGAAAAAACTCCAACCCTTCTCCTTTGCTTAACCTTCTTTTTAATGAGGCATAAGAAAAGCAAACCCGTTAGGCAATATTCTTTTGCAAAGTAAGGGATTAAAAACCCCAGCCTGAGGGCTCCATTGACCCTAAAAGTAAAGACATCATACTGACACAGTTACTACCCTAAACCACTCCTGTAAAAATATTTTTTAAAAATCGGGAGGAAAGGAAAAGAATGAGAAGCCAAATGCAAGAAACAGAGATCAATAAACCTAGCATCATCATTACATTTTTAATCTGGATGCACACAGGTTCAATAGAACAGAAACTTATCAAACTGCTCAGAGATGGCCTGGTGTTATCAAACTCATACTGCAAAATTCAATCCTTTTTAAGTCTGAGAAAGAGGAACTTAGCCCACCTTGCCTAAACCACTTGTTTCTCTCCAGGGCAACTAGCTTCAAGGCAGCCACAGCCTGTGCACCTCTGAACATGGCTGGCAGCAAACGTACTTTTAGCCATCTTCTCTAATGGCTCTGCTCTTCCTTTCTGTAAAGTTGCTGAGGGCAAGGGCAAGGGCAAGGGCACGTAGAGGCAATAGTGCTACATTTTGCCTTCAGGGGTGAGTTTCCCAGACAAGTTCAGCTTCTTCAGTCAAAGCTCTAACTCATCTAGTTTTGGATAGAACAGCCCTGAAGGAGAGAGCGGCATTTACCTGGCATGGTTAATTGAGTCATTCAGGAGGTACTTTGGGACTATCTCTGTGTTCTGGTTTTCTTCATTTTCTGCTGATGCCTTTCTTTGGGGGCACTTCTTTTTCTTTAATGCCTCATTCTGAGCTTGAACAGGAGAAAAGGGGGAGGGAAACCTCACAGTAAATGTGGTCATCCATTGGGATCTCAGTGTGGGAAGGGAGAGCCCTGCATGGAGATAGGTTGGAACTATTCCAGAATTATCTGTGGAATCCTTTTACCCAAAGTAGTCCATATTAGAAATTTGATAACCAAAGGACCATTTAAAAATAGACCTATTCCCACTCTGCAAAATGTCCTTTAAAATCCAAAGGGTGCAGTGAAAGGAAGCAAAAGAAGAAAAAGAAAAGATTAATGTACTTATGAAAGATCTGGAGAATTAGAAGAAGAGGAGGGTTGATCAGGTGTAATGTAAACCAAATCATACCTGGTTTGTCTTTTGCTTTATCAGTGATTCTCAGGCTATGATCCATGGATGCCTATGGGATAGACTTCAGCAAGTCACTAAAGTCCTGACTCATTCTCAAACATGTTCAGGGTATATATACAAATATTTCAAGGGCGATTATTCATAGCTTCCATCAACTTCCCAAAGCAAGATATGTATGTGAGAGAGAGAGGAAATTAAAGGGGGTAAAAAACCCTGAATACCCTGCATTCTACTCTATTCCCACCAGTTCTTTCTTCCTTGACCCACTCATCTCCCTTACCTCTCATTCATAAATATATTCAAATTAACTCGATTTCCAGAGACCCTTTACCAGACCCAGTGGCACAGATGTCTCATGCATCTTCCACCTGCTTCAAGCTCATTAAACATATAATTAGTCTCTCTGGACGATAATCATGGTTGCTCAAGTTCATGAATTTCTTTCTCCCTAATCTCTAATTTCAGGTAGGTTTGTGCTGTGAGGCTTCAGAAAGACCAGTCTGTCATTAAACGGAGGGCTGTAAAGATTTTACTACCATCGTGCGCAACAAAAGCCTTGATCATGCTATTATTGCCTCTATAGCAGGAATATAAACCAAAATGACGTCTACATGCCCCCGCTGAGGCCCCTGACTTCCTGACAGCTGACGAAGTATGTCCTGCATTTTACTTCTGTAGAGACTGGTTCAAATGGTGCCAGGTCACAGGAGGAAATAAATGCTGATATCTTGTCACATAGCCTCAAAAAATATTTTTCTACATCAGAGGAATTGCTTTGCCATTCCACATGGATAACAAACAACTAATATTTCAGGAGTGTGGGTGACAAGGCAGCTGAGATGCCTTGGAATAGGAATGCAGGCAAAAACAGGCCCAAATAAGGACACATATTTGAAGCCAGATATGAGAAGATCTGGGTTCCTATAGTGTCTCCTCATTAATCTGGCGTGAGGCTGAGGCAAAACACCTAACCTTTCTGGAACTTCATAAAAGTGAGATGAGGAAAGAGGGTGTGGCTAAAGATTTACTAAAATCAAACTTTTTCTTCAAATGTACATTGGGGTTGGTGCTAAGGGCCCATTTACTGCATCTCGGGTCCCCCTCCAGCAAACCCTGTCATTTCTTCATAATATAATTTCAAAACCACTTTAGTAGGTGGTTCATCCAGATTTGACATCCTGGGTTATAGTCTATCTAACATCACATCTCTGAGAATTCTAGATGGCCCAGCAGTCCTGAAAAGCTGTCATCTAGTGACACTGATACTTATAACAGTGACAGCAAGCCACTACAAGGGACTGAGGTACCCTCGGAATTGGCAATTAGAGTTTTATTAGATTTAATAAAGTTTCTCATGCGTTTTGGGACTGCACACTTTTTTATTAGCCAAAGTACTGATCACCTGAAATACTACACCCCACACACATGGGGGAGGAAAGAGAGGGTATCATAATCGAAGGCCAGGAACAATGCCCAGGATTATCTGCAGAACTAGAGAGTACAGGTAACTTTTTAATGTAATTGTTTACTTTTGAGACAGAGAAAGAGCATGAGAGTGAGTGGGGGAGGGGCAGATGAACAGAGGGGACAGAAGCTGATGTGGTGCTCAAACTCACAAACAGAACATGACCTGAGCCAAACTGGGACATTTAACCTAGTGACCCACCCAGGTGCCCCAGATTTTTGGTAAGTTCTTAAATTTTGCATCCGAAGTGAGACCCTCCCTCACCTCAGCCGAGTTTCGGGATGAGGCTGCTGTGGATCACGAATCTCTTCTTAACACATATCCGCTGAAGTGTTTTACCCTCCCCCACCCTGACTAGGGTGGATTGTTACTTATTGTAAGACATTGATGGAGGAGTGAACAGTAAGCAAGTAGTCCCGAGAACTGTCAAACAAGGTAAAGCCCACAGGTTTTGTAAACAGGTTTACAAAATCTCAGTGAAACCACAAAGTGTCCTTTGGTCGCTCACGTGTGGTTGGCGTCTCCTGCTCTCTCCCTCCATACGTGGCAGGATACCAGCACTTTCCTTTTCTTGACTGTCTACTGTGTGGCAGACATGCTAGGCACTTCACACGAACCGCATTTAACTCTCTCAACGTGTAAATCAGATATTCTATTTACTTCCAGTTGAGGAAAATGAGTAGAAAGTTCTACACCACCCTTGAGGTTAGGATACTAATTTGTGAGGGAACCAATGCTTGAATTTGGGTAATTTGACCCCAGATTGGTACTATCTCTGTCACATCTGGTATATTAAGAGGAACAGAATGGCCAGGCTATATTCTCTTCAGAAAACATTGCCATATATACCATCTGCTGGGGGAAGGGGCGAAGAAATTGTGGGTTTATATTAAGCCAATGCTCTCCACAATGAAACTGCTGTTTATCAGCCACAGGCGCATAGCGTCTCTGATCCCACATCGGCACCCACCGTATGCTCTAGTGCAGGGCAGGGAGCTTGCCAAGCACACTGCACCACAGGGGCTTCATGGTAGGCAAACATGTATCAAATATTCTCCCCACTGAGATGAGGAAGACACAAATCATTTTTGTGATCACACAGCATGAAGCTTTTAAATAGGTAGAGATTACATATTACATCTTATTGCTAGAAATCTCAATACAGATACCACCAACAGAAATCTACACATACAACAAATCACACTTAACGGTGACGGGTAGCTGATTTATACAAGGTAATAAATCACTGAATTATGTGAATAGAGTGCTGGAATGGAGCCCAGACCAGGAAATGTTTAAAAAAATAAAAAAATAAAATATAAATAAAAACCATGAAGAAAGAAATCTCTCCTTTCCTTTCCCTGTCCCACTCCCTCTCTGTTTTAAAGCACAACCTGATAGAACCTGAAATTTACTCAGGATGTATTCCCTCCGTTGGCAATGTAGTTTTCCAAATAACTAAAGGCTTCTCAGTTTACCATAGAAGGGAAATGAATTACACAAATAGTGAACACTCAAAGCACCATGGACATTAATCATCTTGTTCTCTCAAATAGGTGTGTTTTCTTATATCTACATGATGGAACAATTAAAGAGGAAAGGCAGTTGACATTTCTATTGTATCTGAAGGAAGAAAAAATAGAGTCCCGCATAAAAAAAGGGGAAAAATACAAGAATACATAAAGTGGTTAAAAACAATGATAAAGAAATCTCATTTTGTCACTTTTCAAACATTCATCTGATATATGCAATTACTATAAGTATTAGTTTTAACAGAAATTTTTTTGGCCTTTATTATTTTATTTTGAGAGACAGAGATAGAGAGTGAGTGGGGAAGGGGCAGAGAGAGAGGGAGACACAGAATCTGAAGCAGGCTCCAGGCTGTGAGCTGTCAGCACAGAGCCTGACGCAGGGCTTAAACCCACGAACTGTGAGATCATGACCTGAGCTGAAGTGGGACGCTTAACCAACTGAGCCACCCAGGCGCCCTGTTTTAACAGAAATCTTAACAGAATAATTTTATATCCTAAATTTAAAAGCACAAAACCCATCTGAATGGGGTCTTTTCCTGACTTTCATTAATTCTTTCTTGCATTCTTTCATTCTTTGTATGCTCATTGTCACGTATGTATGTGTGTGTCCAGGAGAGAGTGACATATAACATGTTCCCCCAGATATCAAGCTATGACTTGTAGGAAGGGGACAGATTACATCTAGGCTGGTGTCTGCTCACCTAAGATAAAAATCTGACCAACTGTATTGGGAATAAATGTCATGTCAAAATAATTACCTTCTAATTTGCAGATTGGAAATAAGTGTTCACACTAAAACATGTGTTTTGGTTTTCAGGTTCTTTAATAGGCTAGTTGCCTTTTTTAATGATCAAGCATCTATATCTCTTTACATAGGGCTACTGGGAAGACTGTAACAGAAGGAATCAAAGCTCTGGAACATGTGGCCTCCTTTCCTTTTTAGCTGAAAACTGTCCTAACAAAGCAAGCAGAGAATCAGGAGATAGGCAGCCCTCAGTCAAAGCTCTGGAACCTTCTCTACAGCTGTGCTGAGTCCAAGGCCAAGTACCAGTTATAAAGAGTAGCAGGAGCTACTATAATGAGGATAGCAGTCCAGTTTCATTTTGCATTATGATTCCAATTAGTTAGTAGTGGCCTCCTTGAGTGTTATGTTAGAGGGATTCCAAGGGAGTACCCGGAATCCCAATAAAGAGAACTTCAGTGAGCTCATACTGTCTGCCATGGGCATAGTAATCATATGTATGCGAAGTACTTTCCACTCCTATAAGTGCAATTAGCAACTCTCTGGATCACAAGAAATGGAAGGGGAATTACATTAGAAGCATATAAGAGACTTCTTAAGGATTCTAAAGGAGAGAGTGAGGCATCAAACCCAGTGATCCTAGTGAATCATCAAATACTTTATGGAGGAGAGGACATTTGAAACGGGTTATAGAAAGCTAAAAGGATTTCAACAGGGAAAGAAGAGGAAAAGTCTTTTGGGGTAGAGGAAACTGTAGAAACAAAACAGAAGCATCAATGTCCAAAGACTTCTTGGGGGAAATAATGAATGGGTTTGTTCAGTAAGAGGGCAAGGTAAATAGGTCAAGTTGGGGAGATCCTGGCTACGGCACTGATACAGTGTAAAAGTGTTATTCTTAGTCCTGACGGAATGGGGATCCACTGAAGAATTCTAAGGGGTAGAGTCAGATGATTATAGTTGGGCTTCAGAATGATGAATCTGGCAAACAATTCACAGAATAAATCTGAAGGAGAGACCTTTATAGAAAACAGACCTGCCCACTGCAACACTGTAAACTAGGGTTATTAGAATGCTGAGCAAAAGATAGAATATTTCAAGAGAGAATTCAGAGAATTTGCTGGGTGTTATTATGTAAAGTAAGTACCTTTTATAAAGGTTTAACTTTTGAGCTTGATAAAATGTAGTATTAACAGAAATAAGGAGAAATAAGGCTCATTGCCTAATTCTGGTATCAGACATGATTTTTAAAAGCCTTGGACAAGATACTCGATTTCTCTAAACCCCATTCCCTCATCTGTACAAAGAATATACTCCTTACTACAGAAGAGTATTTTGAAAGTAAGATGTTAATTAAGGGAAAGCACTAAGCAGTACCAAACTGGAAGGCAGTAGTCACTAAATAATCTGCTTGTTGTGCAATTATTAGAAAGTTCAGGGAAAAGGATGCCTCAATTAAGAATAATTTGCTTGCAATGGAAAAACACCCATATATATAAATTAAAAGAAAAGTACTGATTAAATAAGAACATGTAGAGAACTTTCAGAACCCAATACATTAAGTATTGCTGATCTCCCGAGGAACTAAGGAATCAAGAAATTTACTCTTCCATTTCTCTCTCATTGTCTTCTTTCTTCTCTTATTGAAGATTGGCCTCCTCCACAAAGCTCTTATTTCTGCTTCACTGTGAATTTAGTTTTCCTAACATCAACTCTTTTCCTATCTGCATATGACCTTAACGTTTGTGTGACCAGCACAGACTTTTCGACTCATTCTCTTCTCTGTTTCAAAATCTCTGGAATACAGAATCCTGTTGGCTCAACATGTGTACAGTGTCCCTCTTGGCTCAGCAAGCATATTCCTGGGTCTCAGAACTAAAACTGGTTACAGGTTCAGCATTCCTGGCTGTGGCTAGAAACAGGCTTCCAAAAAATGAGTCGGTGGGCAGAGAAATGGAAATTTTTAGCAGAAAGAATTAATTCAGTACAAGAAAAGACGACATGTCCATTTCTGACCAGGTGAAGGGTCTTTCAACATAGTGAGGAACCAATTTCAAAGCAGCATGCGGATCTAGAGTTTGCAAAGGATTAGGTCCAGGAATATAGATTGGTAAGTCAGCTGATTAGGAGGTGATAATTGACACTGCAGAGAAGCTAATGAAAATCCTACGGAAAGATATAGCACCAGAACAGAACAGTTTTTTGGTCAACTTTCTTATGGCCCAGAATCTGATTTCATATATTACCTTCACTGGAAACATTTCCACTGACCTCAATTACCTCAGGCTACAGACCTTTGTGTTCTGTTATTCCAGAACACAATGACAGGTCTGAAATAATAAATAGAACACACATACACACACACACACACACACACACACACACGCACAAGAATCTGATTTCTTTTTATAATGATAAAAATAAAACTACAGAACAGACTAACCAAAGCTAAGATACTCCTATATTCTTTGCAAAATTAGGTGGGGCTATCCATTTTGGTCATTGTGAGGATGCTAAACAAGCCACTGTTAAAATGTGTGATGGTAATGCCAAGAGGAGGCCAAGAGGCAGCACGGCCTGGGACAGCAATCTGGTTTGTGTGACCAAAGAGGGGCTTGGTGGGGCCAACGGGTCTATGGATAGAACCACACAGCCATCAGGAGTCCTACTGAAAGTGTCCTAGAGATCATGAGACTTGGGGTCTGCACAGATTTTTACTGCAGAACTTTTTTCCAATACAAGGCTGCTTGCCATGCCTTAACCTAAGAGATGAATAGGCATGACAGCTGGGGTCGAAGTGAGAGTGGAGGCCCTTGAGTAAGCCCTTTGGCTCCCACTCCACCCCAAGTGACTAGTAAGGTGACTTTGCTAAAACCCTGGAACTCCACTAAAAAGCAGAATTTGAAAGCCAAAGACAGAGACTGATCCCTTTCAGGCCACTGAGGAAAGTCCCCTGCCTGAGACTCAGGAGACCCAGGTAGAGATCCTAGTAATAGTACTGAGCTTCAGGTAATGAACTTTGCACTAAAAACTATATACATATCAAGTTTTAATCCCAGTGCTGGGCCATATCAGTGATGAATGGCTAATTCGTATCATTATTATTTCTCATCCTTATTATTTCTGATCCTCATCATTATTATTTCTGTTATTACGTGGGTTATCGTGATGACTCAGCAGTAAGAAGTGTCATTCTACAAGTGCCTGGCATTACAGCAAGCCCTCAGAAAAGCAGTAATAAATCTTCTTGCTTCTTCAACAATTCATAATATCTTTGGTCTTTTTAAAAATTTTTTAATGTATTTTTTATTTATTTTTGAGAGACAGAGAGAGACAGCATGAGCAGGGGAGGGTCAGAGAGAGAGGGAGACACAGAATCTGAAGCAGGCTCCAGGCTGTGAGCTGTCAGCACAGAGCCCAACGCAGGACTTGAACCCATGAACTGTGAGATCATGACCTGAGCTGAAGTCGGACACTTAACCGACTGAGCCACCCAGGCACCCCTATCTTTGGTCTTAAAATTTGCCTATGAGAAGTTAGGACTAGATGAACCCAAATCAGAATCCCTAGGGATTTATAAAGCAGAATTGGACAAGGTTAAGTCAGAAAATTCTATCCTATTACAATTGTTCCCATAGGGACCACATGCTCAAAAATTCCTGATAAAGCCTTCAAAGTGTACCATTCTGCTCCCTTAGTTCTATCTAAAAGCAACTAATTGAAGAACAGCAATAATTAAGTCAGTTTGCTGGTACATTTTTTTAAATGTTTATTTATTAAAAGCACAAACGAGGGAAGGGCAGAGAAAGAGGGAGACACAGAATCTGAAGCAGGGTCCAGGCTCTGAGATGTCAGCACAGAGCCCAACGAAGGACTCGAACTCACCAACTGGGAGATCATGACCTGAGCCAAAGTTGGAAGCTTAATTAGCTGAGCCACTCAAGTGCCCCAGCTGGTATACTTTGAGTGTGTAGAAGAAAATATGAATATATACTGACAAACGTGGTAGCAAAATGTGTTAAGATATTGCTTACAATCTCTTTCTTCTATTTCCCCCCTTCATTCCTTCTAATAGCTAAGCTCTTTCTATATTTCAGGCCTGAGAAAGTAACTTGCAGGTCACATGCCCTTTGTGAAAATTGAAGCATAAGAAGATTGAATAAATGCATCTGAGGAGGCAGGGAAAGCCCAGAGCTTTTGACTGCAGAGGGAGAAGCAGGAATGAAAGATCTTTTCTGCAACACTGATAAAGAAATGGAAGAGGATGCATTTCGCAGATGGTGCGAGCCTTTATCTACTCATTATCAGCACCCTACCAAAAAAACACACACACACACAGAGCTCGAATTTATGGAGATAGCTGAATGATGTGCGTGGGGAGACAGGACTCTAAAAACCAGGCTTTGAGACGATTCCTATTTTCCATGCCCAAATACACACTGGTTGCTTTTGCATGCCCAACATTAATTCCCCGTTCTTCTCATAACATTCTTGACTTTCCATTATGGACTTCCTCTCTCAGTCCCAGTGATTCATGCAGAATGATCTATCAGCAGCACTTAACCCAAACACTGCAGTGAAAGCCAATTAAGGACACATTTGTTGGAAGAGCTAAAGAACTCTTTTATTTCCACTACCATGACCAGCAACTGAAGATGGGTGCCTGGGGTGGCTGGCAGCACACATTTCACCATGAGGCAAGACCCTGCTGGTAATGAAATTAGCCCAGATGAAAACAGATATAAGAGAGAGAAAGACTCTTAGAATTGTTTGAGCACCTTTATCAAAATCCTAGAACTGCCCAGTGTAGACTATACAAATGCTTTTTGGGGTCATTGAGACCCCACGAGCTTCATAGGGCTCTAGGAAGGAACCCTCTTTATTAAAGACTAAATTCCCACCAGTCTATGAAATGGGGACTCAGAATAGGTCTATGATTTAGAGTATGTGGCTTTTCCTATACACCTGAGTCTATGTAGAACAATTTAACACTCATTTCAACAGCAAGGAACGTCCTCCACAGGGGTCAGCTATCTCTTCCTTGATTCTGTCAGTGACTTCCATACAGATATTGATAACTGATCCAACTGCTCAATTCTTCAGGCATCAGCCAGTATCAATAGGGCCAGCTAATTCTTAACTGCTCTCACCTTTGCATGATCGTACAATTAAAGGACTGTTGGATTGGTCAGCTCTATGTCAGGGTGACTGTAGAGGTGAATGGAAAGGGTACAGAAACTTCAATAGGTTTCACATGCTGATGGAAGACCTTTCTTCAGATGCCTTCTTAGGTTAAAGAATTGTAGCTCAGCCACTCCTCACATCACAGGAGACAAAGCCTTATTTACTCTTTAGTAGAGTGTTAAGAGGCCAATATTCCAAGAGCATCTTCTAGAATGAAGGTACATTTTTTAATGAAGAATGAATATTTCCATCAAACAAAATACTCTCAAGTTCCCGTTATCCTTTGTAATTCTGCCTCTGTCTTTGGATGGCCACACTTAGCAACCTGATAATGAAGTGTGACTACATTATAGGGAAATCTAGATGCCCAGGCCAGAGCCGACACAGAATACATTTGTCACATTGTCTGAGACTTCACCATTAGAACACTGGCATTTCATTCCCAAATTTTAATCTCTACCAATTGCAAATATTGTGGGTGGATCTCTCATCTAAATTCTCCAACACTTTCCTATGGATGATAGAATGCAATTCCTTTCTTCCCCAATAGGAAGAGAATGAGGAAAACAGAAGACTGAAAATATGGATAGAGACCAAAAAAGAAAGGTTCTAGAACATAATTGTCAAACTCACCTGCATCAGATTTCCAGTGTGGTTGACACCAAGAAAGCTAGATGAGAAGCCAGGCATTAGAATGGCTACTGCTAACTAGAAGGACTAGAAGCCAAGGTGAATTATAAAAGTGTACATCTGTATGAATAATTTAATCTGAGATCAGATTTGAATATCTTTTCTAACATTTAAATGGCAAACTCTTTCCCGGTCCAAAAATTAAATCCAAGAAGAGGGATGGAAACCAATTTAAAAATATGCTATTTTGTAGGCGCAGTTCCACACTCACCCTGTCCTGTTTATTCCTCACTATGAAGTTGTGAAGAAGAGTTTATCACTCCATTTTATACTTTAAGTTCAGATCAATTCCAGGAGTTTGCAAATGTTACAGTCACTGGTAGTTGGGGAGTCAGGAGGCACACTCAGGATGCCTGACTTGAAACTCACTCTCCTTCTGCTCCAGCCGCAGGTGCTTTGGATGCCGATCGATGGGCTAAGTCAAAAATGCTATGGAGTGGGTCTTGCTCTGACCACATGTGCTATAACCCCTTTCCTTAAGTTTCTGTGACATATGTTTCTACTTGCCAGCTAGAGTCTAACAGACCTTTAGTACAGTTCTGAGGTTATGAATGACCCCTGCCTCCAGAAGGAACTGAATAATTTTTAGGTCAGTTTTCACTCTCTGCAGAACGTCACCACAGGGAACATGGTGTAACTTACTCACTTTGCTGATGTTAGCAGGACGCAGGACAAATACCTACTGGGTATGTGTGACAGGTCTTCACAGCCCTCACCTGGGTGCTAGCTTGCCAGGTAAGCATTTTGCATGTAAGTAATTGGAAAAAAGAGATTGTTTTACATTTTTACGAAGTAACCAAATAAAATCTTCCCAAATGCCCCTTCTAATTATGGTTTGTTTCTCCCTAATGTACCCTGGATAACTTCAAAGTTTGCAGGTGACTTACATTCATTAAAATAGATATTTTTCTTCTCAAAGAGCCCTGGCTGAAGATGCTCTGTCATCAATCCAATAAAAATCTTTTACATTTTCCTTGAAAAGACACTTTGTATGTTCTATTAAGATGGCTTTATAGCAAGTGGTATTTCACCTTTAACAGCCAATGCTACAGAAAGGGTTGTATAATTTAAAATAGAAAGGAATAGAGACTAAATATGGTGCTTTTCTTTGCCATATTCTTTTTACAGCTCGAGGACGTTCAAAGACACACTGTGAAATTTGTCACTGCTGCCATCACTGGTGTCTGAAGTGTGCTACTTTCTGTTTGACTGACAGACCCTTTCAAAGTCAGTATTTCTCTTCCTCTCCCTCCTCCCTCACCTCCTTCCCTCCCTCTTATCTCATTTAACAGTCTCTGTCTTTCTAGGATTTCTACACATAGTGCTTTATCCTGGCAGTGATTCAGACAGGGACCATTAACCATGGAAGGAGGGGACATACAGAGAGAGAAGAGGTAAAATCAGCACAATCATATTGTAAGATTCATGCAAAAGGGTGACATATTAATGAAGCTGAACTTCTCACTTTTTTAAAAATTTGTGACCTAGACCCATCATAAATACATGCCCACTGAGTTTTCTAATGGGATCTGATTTGGGCAGAACCCAAATAAAAGCTACCCTCCATTCAAGAAATGGAGAGACATACAGAGGGCACTCCATGTATATCAACTTAGAGATAGTAGAAAATTGCAGGAGGGCTGTGAATATATATGGTGGCAGACTTAATGACCCCAAATGAACCTGGCAGCCTGAAGCTATGGGTCAAATCCAAAAGGGTAAGTTTAATGGGGAACAAATTTACCGTTTTGCTGCTGGAAGCTGTTACATGGAAGGGACCAATAGCTGAATTAGAAGGAGGCAGATTTCACCTGAAAATAAGAATGGCTATAAAAATTTGATGAGATGTGCTCCTTCAGTGGGAATGAGTTCTTTAAAAAAAAAAAAAAACAACCATTGCCGCTGCCGCTGCCAGCACCACAAACAGACTAGAATGAATTCATAAGGAAACAAGGTTTGGATGGAGAGTGGGGGATGGGGTAGGTGGTGAATAAGAGAAGATCTGACGTTAATCTCCAATCTTGAGATTCTAGAAAGGATTCTATGAATCAAACTACAGCTTTATTAAAGTTGATTTTCTTAGAGAAGCATGAACATTAAGGGAGAAAAGAAACACAGAACTAAGAATGATTTTAAAGTCACATCTAATCACAGAGCAGCCTGCCTGCAACACATACACAAATAATCGTTCATGTTTGCACAGAAATTCTATCTGGGAAATCCTAACCTAGTGGGAAATGCTACACTGTAGCAGCTATGAGAAAGAAACTGATGTGTCCAGGGTACGGATGCCAGTCTTGTTCTGTCCTTGTGGTCACACCACCACATCTATCAACTTCCCTTTTCAGCATCACAGCTTCCCAGACAGGAGACCCTAAAAGACAGTGGAGTGTAGCAGAAACCAGGCTCTGTGGCTACCTTGCCTTAACTCAAAGCCTGGATTGGCCTCCTTCCTTACCCTGGGGTTAAATGACTTAGTACCTCTGTCTCAGTTCTCACATCTCTCATCTGTAAGGGGACATTTCCTGTCCGCATTTTGATTTACAAATGAGCAAATATGTGGAAAAATATGGAAAATAGAGGAAACATGGAAATACATGGAAAATGTATGGAAAAACGCTTGAATATGCATCTGATATGGTGAGTACTCAATAAATGTTATCTATGATAATTTTTACTTATCCTTTAAAAAATCACTTGGCCCCTGTTATTTTAACTTGACAAGTGAGGAAACTAAAACCCAAAGAAGGTATGAGACTTTCCCAATGATATACAAAGGTAACTGATGATAAAAGACTTCAAAGCCACCTCTAGCCTCATCCTAAAACCCATGCATTAGCTATTTACTTTAAGTTCTACCAAATGACAATAACTGAAGACCATCAACCTATTTGAAGAGTCTAGTATCAGAGTCTCTTGCCATCCTTAATGCTTTATTTTCGATCAGTCCTTATGGCTAAAGTCAAGAGAAACATGTGGAAATGCAGATGTTATACCTGCTGAGGTCATCTAAGGTTTTTTTTTTCCTTTTCAAAACAGAGATGAGTCTTATCTCTAGCAATATACAAATCAGAATATTGTGATGATCATATTGAGTAGTGTTTCTAACAACTACTGAATAAATGAATCATTTGAGAGGTATTAGTTTCCGTTAGAGCTATGAAAATCATTGACTCTACATTCTCCACTTAAAGTGTAAGGAATCAGAAAGAGAAATGGAGAAGTGAGAAAACAGGGTAAAAATGGAATAGAAATAACCCTTTTAAGCAAATAAATATCAATAAAAGTCAAAACAAAATGGATTTAGAATTCAGTTCAGAAGCCATTTTCTTGAGCATCTACTGTGTACCAGACACTGTAAGGGTATGTGATCATTAGTAAAACAGATTTATTCTCTGTTGTAATGAGATCTTGTGCTCCTTCCAATTGCCCTCCTCACACTGGACCTCTCGGAGGCTATACGAGGATCCTTGCCTTTGTCTGAGGCCAGTCTCCTTTGATTCTCCTGCTGATGCTAATTCTCTCCAACATCAATAGGTGGTACCTCTTAGATCTTCTGTCTCATCAGGAAGTATGTCTAGGCTGTGGCTCCAGAAACTTTCCATAAAGCTAAACTCATGCACATTTGTGAATCATCCAATGTGAGAGCAGAGAAGGGAGTGAATTACACAAGGCTTTCAGACGGCTAGAAAAGGAGGAACCTCACATGTCATTTCTCTAATGAACATTTAAAGAAAGAGAGAGGCTCCGGGGACATAGTCTATATCATGTTCAGAGATGAGATTGGAGCTTGGAACTACAGTGCACAGCTATAAAGCTCACCCATGGGCAATGCAATGAAAGACACAGTGAGTAAGCCAAGTCTATTATTATTATTATTATTATTATTATTGTTATTATTTATAAATCTCTTCTGTAAAAAGTAATGGTTTATGACTTGTTATTAATAAAAAATAAGATATAGTCTAATATCTATAGTATGGAATAACTTGTTAATTACTAATGTATTTTTAAACTTGGTATAGAATTTGTATGCTTTATACAAATATAATGTTAATGTTGAATACACATAATTTTATATTAGTTATTTTAAGTTTATTTATTTAAGTAATCTCTATATCCAATGTGGGGCTCAAACTCACAACTCAAGATCAAGAGCCACATGGTCCTGTGACTGAGCCAGCCAGATACCCCTAGTATGCATCATTTTCAATAATTTAAAAGTGTGGTTTTAGAGCACATATGGTTATAGAATTCTACTTGTGTAGTTATATAAGCTTTCATGTAAATGAGCATTTAATTATATAATTTATATGTTTTACAGGACTTAAAATTACAAAATATGCATATTTTTAAATTGAATTTTTTAAGAAGGTACACATATATAATTGTGCTAAGTGAAAGGAAATAGAGTACTATAAGTATTTTCTCCCTTGGTATAAAGATTATGAATAATTTTAATTTTCTCCTTTTTACTTTTCCTAACTCACAAAAATTGGCAGAATATTTTAAGACATATGAAAAATGGTGAATTCACTCGTGGCAAAGGCTAAGAGCCAATCCTCACTTGTTTTACACTGACATATTAATTTTTAAAAGAATTACAGATCACATATGTGCTTTGTATAAAAATATGTGCACAACATTTACTGTATTTATAGCCCTCATACATATGTGTGTGTGTGTGTGTATACACACTTACATTTATTATACATACACACATACACACAAACATACTTTTTCATGTATATGGTCCCAGAATAGAAAAAAAAACTTTTTATATCAGAAGTACTATATCAAGGACTCACTGCAAACATAATTAATGAAAAAAACTTATGACACTTTTTTTTAGGATAGGGAACAAAATGAGAATGTCCCATATCTGCCACTATTTACCATCATTCTAATATATATTCCTTAAAGTCAACAAGGGAATGACAGAAACCACAATAGAAAAGTGAGCAAAATTGATCAATAGGTAATTTTTTAAAGCGAATCTAAAGGCTAGGAAGCAGAGGAAGAGATATTCAAATTCATAAGTACTTTGCAAAATCAAAATTAAATGTCACTTACATGTATCAGATCGGCAAACAGACACCTGGACAATGCTGTATTTACATTGGTATCAAAAGAGGTGTGGTCTGATGCAGTGGTTGTGGGAGGAGTCTACTGGTGCTTCATCAGACAGTTTACAGATGCATCCTAACCCGTCACTCCCTTTTTCGGTTTATGCTCCGGGGAGATTTTCACACAGGATCATAGGGGACAGTTAAGAGATTGTCGAGCGTAACAGTGGCTGTGGCTGAGGGGGGGCTGCTGGCTGTCTGGGTTTTATTTTGGAAGGAAAGGTATGAGAATATGATGGACGCACAGAAAGTACCTGACCATGAAGCATTACCAGTCAGAGTGAACTGTAAGCAAACAGGGCAATCAATCTAAATTTTACATTTATTTTTTAACTGTTTTTTATTTATTTTTGAGAGACAGAGAGAGACAGTGTGAACAGGGGAGGGTCAGAGAGAGAGGGAGACACAGAATCTGAAGCAGGCTCCAGGCTCTGAGCTAGCTGTCAGCACAGAGCCCAATGCAGGGCTCGAACCCACAAACCGTGAGATCATGACCTGAGCCAAAGCTGGCCACTTAATCAACTGAGCCACCCAGGCGCCCCCTAAATTTTACATTTAAACAAAGGTGCTGAGTTTTTAAAAGGGAAGAATCATGGTACTATATATATAACTTTTATTTGCCACTTAAATAAATTCCAAATCAAAATGAAAAGAACTGAAATTCACATATAAAGGAACACGTACGAGTAAAGAGACCTATTGGGTACATTAAATGGTTGTCTGTGCGGTAGAGTGAGGAATGAGAACAGGGAGCAGTAACAGAAGACATTAAACACATACACAAGAGAGAACTTCCAGTAATAGCACTGTGGTGTGCAGCAACTGAGATGATTAATTTATCCTGCTGCATCTGAGCTCAACACAAGTAAGTCTGAGCCTACCTACCTTTCAAACTAGACTGCTCAGCTCTCCCAAGACTTTCCTTTAATTTCACACTGCAGTATTCTGTTCATGCCATTCTGGGAGGAATGCTGCTTCTCTCCAGTCAGATGGACATGTTGAATCATTCCTTAAGGTTCTATCCAAACACCTGTCATTCATGACAATTTTCTTGATCCTTCCTCTATTCCTCCCAAACAGAATACTCCGTTAAAATCCTACCAGAGCTTCTTTTTATGGCTCTTGTACAGAATTTATCATTTAAAAATCATGTATTAATAGTAATTATTTGTGTGTCTCTCTTACCTCCCACAATAAATCATGATCTGGACTTATTTTTTTTCCTTTATTTTCCTTTAGGTTTTTAAAAATAATAGTTTATTGTCAAATTGGTTTCCATGTAACACCTAGTACTTCTCCCCACAAGTGCCCTCCTCCATGTTTATTTTAAGTCATTTTTGCACATAGCAAAGGAGTTGGTAACCAATTATGGGCTAAATGAAGTCACATCAATTCTGCAATTCACAAGTGGCCCTAGCTGCCCAGTCTTTTTTTGAAATTCTTTGTGCCCCTGGGATGAAATCCATTTCTGCTTTTCTATCTAGCATTCTGAAGCCAATTTTTACTTAAAAAGGAATCACAGATTATAATGTTTTATATGTGAATGAGTCAAGTAATTCTATACAAGAGATTCTGCTTGCTGGTGTTAAAAACTACTTCAGAAAACATTTGCATCCCACACTCCATTCCTATAAGCTTAGTTCCCTTTACCTTTTTCTTCATAGGAAAGCAAGCTCATAGCCTATTGAATAGCTGATGCTTCGATGGCAAGTATCAGGGTAAAAATTCATTTACATGATGCAGGAGGCTTCATCATCAGGAGTATGTGCATGTGAAAACTGCTTCTGCCAAAACTTGTGTCTGGATGGTCCTGGGATTCAAGAAAGTACTGAAAAGTCATTTTAAGTCTGTATAAATTGACCTGATCTCTCTAGATTAGATGTCATCTCAGCTTGTATTTTGTTTTTTCCTTTCCTAATCAATAAATTGTCATACTTGGTTGATTTTGAGGATTGATGTTTCTTTTTTATTATTTTTTCAGGTTCCCTCATCTGTGAGCCTTCAATTCAGGTATTATTTTCCAAGAGGCCAATGTAATTTCTACTGGTGTCAAAAAGTAGAACTATGTTCTTAATATTTCATGCTTTTCAAGGTTCTACATTGTAACATGACCTGTGATATTTCCCACAGAGTGTTAAATAATGGACAAATTACTATTACTAGAACAACAGAGGGGATTCTACTCTATCACAAAAAAATTTGTCCACAGTCACTGATGCCATTTTAGTGAGGGACGTGAGCCCTAGAAATTGAATGAGTCATTTAAGTCAATGTTAGAGAGAAGGATTTCTTTGTTTGTTTTTTTTTTTTGCCCCAGGGGCCAAAACAGGATTTTCTTTCTTGGTGTTTTATTTGGCCAAATACAGATTCAAAAGTTAGAAAGTTCTTCTTACCAACTTGCTAAAATCATTTAATAATCTGCTTGATCTCTCCCAGAAGAGATACTTGACTCTCCTCAATATGATTGATTTGCTTTTTTTTTTACCTTTTTACTATTTTTTTGTTTTTATTTATTATTTTTTATAATGTTTATTATCAAATTGGTTTCCGTATAACATCCAGTGCTCTTCCCCACAAGTGCCCTCCTCCATCACCTCCACCTCTTTTCCCCTCTCCCCCCTCCCCTTCAACCCTCAGTTCATTTTCAGTATTCAATAGTCTCTCAAGTTTTGCATCCCTCTCTCTCCCCAATTCTCTTTCCCTCTTCCCCTCCCCCTGGGTCCTCCATTAGGTTTCTCCTGTTCTCCTGTTAGACCTATGAGTGCAAACATATGATATCTGTCCTTCTCTGCCTGGCTTATTTCGCTTAGCATGACACCCTCGAGGTCCATCCACTTTCCTACAAATGGCCAGATTTCATTCTTTCTCACTGCCAGGTAGTACTCCATTGTGTATATATACCCCATCTTCTTGATCCACTCATCAGGTGATGGACATTTAGGCTCTAATATGACTAATTTTCAATTCAAACCACCTCACTTTTATTACAAACACAGAATTCTTCTCACTTGGAGATCTCACTCTCCAGAAATGAGAAATTTTGATTTTTTACAAAGAGACGGCAGACAGGAAGAGGCTTGAGCAATCAGCCACCACACACAACTCTTCTCAGTGTCAATCTGGATTTCCCCCTCATCTCTTGTTCACTTTCCAATAAAGCTGCCCATATTTCCCCCCCCCCCCATTTTTCTAATTCTTAGTGGTTTTCAGTATACTTTTCATGGGGAGTTTCCCAATCTAGCTGCTTCCAAATAAAACTATGAAGTGCATCTTAATTCTCTCCAAACCATGTAATTCCCCTTGTATTTATCTCTACAAAAGACCTCATTAGCTCTAAACAAACCCATACCATCTGGTCCTATTAAAATTGGTGACATTTATGCCAGAAACTAGTAATCCTTATTCCTTCTAGGTAGAGAAACTTTGTGGGTTGAGGACAGATGGACTTTAAATGTATTTCCTTAAATTTGCAGAGTATCTGAATATTCTAAGATGTATAAGCATTACCTCCTGAAAATATTAATACTTAAAATTTAAAATATGGTTGACTCTTAGGAGTTTATTTTGGGTGGCAATAGACAGAAATGACGTTATCAAATTATAAAATTTCTGCTACATGTTAATGAGTTTCTGCATCTTTCCTTTCAAGACACATAAACAATTAACCCAGGTACAAAAATACTTTGCTTTAAGATGACATTGTGTTGGAAACTGGAGAGTGAATTCTGCTCATACACTTTATATACAAGAACAGCTCTGTTCACAAAAATCCCACAAGGAAAAGTTTTTTCTGCCCAGGACAGGCACCTAAAATTCTAAAAAATAGACAAACACATATACACATGAGTTCTGCATATATTATTTATGCTAATATTCTATGAGAAATCTTGTAGCATAGTTGAAAAATAAAACAGATCTTAGAAGGAAGCATGGCTTCAGTTTGAACTGCAGTTTCTCTGTGCTTATTAGCACTTAGCCTTAGATGATTTTCTTAGAGTTTCTAGGCTTCAGCTTTCATGATGACAAATAGGGGATGAGAATAATGTCTAATCTTGTAGGAGGAGCATGAGAATTAATGGAGTTCATTTACTAAAGTGCTTGGAACAATCCAGACATGGGCAAAGTACTCAATCAGTGATTGACATCTTGTCCACAATAGAGGACTTCAGTTGTTTTTTTTTTTAACATTTATTTATTTTTGAGAGACAGATCATGAGGGAAGGGGCAGAGAGAGAGGGACACACAGAATCAGAACAGGCTCCAGGCTCTGAGCTGCCAGCACAGAGCCCAATGCAGAGCTCGAACTCATGAACTGTGAGATCATGACCTGAGCCAAAGTCCGATGTTCAACCAACTGAGCCACCAAGTCACCCCAAGGACTTCAGTTCTAATGGTTACATTCTAACTTCATCCAGGCTGCTTTACTTCCCCAAGCCTTGGTTGGATTCTATTCTATTGACTAAACCATTGATGTCCAACAAGTTTTCACAACACCCAGACCTGAGACGGTTGACTTATTGTGAACAGTACTTTTAGTACAGGGTATAAAATTACCCAGCAGTCTTCCCATACCCCCACCACAATGACTTAATAGTTGAAGTCAACTACTACATAGTCTCTTCTCAATATTACCTCCTAAATCATATTTCTTCCCATCATTTCTCAGTCATAATCTCATTAATCCATGGCAGAATTTTTGTGAGATTCTTTATTATTATTATTACTTACTTTGAGAGAGAGAGAGAGAGAGAGAGAGAGAGAGAGCGAGCGAGCATGAGTGGGAGAGGGACAGAGAGAGAGGAGAGGGGAGAGAAAATCCCAAGCAGGCTCTGCACTGACAGAGCAGATTGAGCATGGGGATTGAACTCACAAACCATGAGAACATGACCTGAGCCAAAGCCAGATGCTTAACTGATTGAGGCACCCATGCACCCCTATTTGTGAGATCCAAATCCACACACCTTGCTAAAATGTAGTAAGTACATTTGAGGGTTAGAGTAAATCTTCTGTTTGTGATGTCAGCCTTTCTGTTACTAAATGTTTGGTCAATATTAGGTAGACAACAAATGCATTAAAAAATGCATTTAGCTTAGAGTCACAAAGCTCTGCTCTTGTCTAAATAATTTGCTCATCAGCCATGGAATTTCTTTTAGCTTTACTATTTTTTATTCAGGATTAATTGTTTGCAGTTTAACTCCTATTTTTTAATTGAACAAAGGGTATTCAATTGTAATTATTCTTCCCAAATTTAATTTTGCTCTTCTTTGCCCAAAGCTATCAAAGCTTTTGACACTTAGGTCTTTCTATATAATTTCTCAGTTCTCCCTGGTATTTGTAACTTCCACTAAGGACCATGTGTAGACTTAATTAACTTGTTGAATCTTTCTTCTTCCAGATTATTAATGAAGTTGTTAAATAAGTCTGCGACCAGTGCTCATCTCCTTGGTATCTTGATGGTCCTTCAACCCCAATTATGTACTACATTTCCCTCTACCATTTCCTTTTATTTATGTTCCCTCAGTCATTCCCCAAACCACTGAAAGGCTCACTTCTGAATCATTTGATACTGTATTTCAAATGAAATTTCATGTGAAATAGGTCTTGATTAAAAAAAAAAAACCTGACTTAACTATCCTTAGTGGAACAGCAATTTATAGTCCCAATTTCCCATAACATCCTGCCAATTTAAGGGAATAATTCCAATATTTAACATTTTAAATAATGCTCTATTGGTCTTTGAAATTAAAAAGATATTCTACTTCCAAAGGGGAAATGTCCATCAGGAAGCCTCTTCTGATACATATTTTTATATAGAATAGCAGTCCTGGGATACTTATGAATCATATCTCTCCTCCCAATCTTATATTTTTCTAAAAGAGAAAGACATTGTATAGCATTTCATTGCATGGTCAGTTACAATACTGTTATTGTATATACATTTTCATGTTAGCCAAGGTTCCTTATGACTTTTTATCTGTGACTAAGAAACAATTTTAGAACTAGGGGCTACCTTCCAGCTAAAGATATTAGATTGAATACTCACATTTGCCTCTACTGTCTCCATTAAACATTAAGAAAATAATATTAGAGATAAATTATGAAGGTCATAAACTCTCAAAAACAAAGCACATTGGAGAAAACACAAAGGCAACATAATTTTGGAAGCTAGGAAAGAGATGAATGAGTATTAACTCACACTCAGAAGACATGGGGGAAAATGACTCACAGCCTACAGTGGAGGAAGCACCATATGGTTGATTTGCACCACCGAACACAGAAATTGGTGGCATCAGCTATCTCTGAAACTGCTGGCAAAGAGTTAGGCATAGGGGAAAGTTAATTGGAAATTATATAAGCAGTTATAATCCTCAGAGATGTTCCTTCAGCCTTCAAGACTGCTGTTTTTCTCCAACTCCATCAAAGATTAGAGTTTTATTTCCAGCACAGAATACCACAAAACCTGGAAGACAGCTGAGAGCAAGGATACTAGGGGGCCAAGGGTAGGTTGCTCCAAGATGCACCATTTGGCACACAAATTATTTTGGGAAAAAAGCAGTCAAAACCCAGCAGATTCCAGAAAAACTCTTAAACTCCTCCTCAACTGCCTCTAAAAAGTTTTGATAGAGGACCAGCTCCAGGAAGAGAGCCATCATCATAGAGAACTGCATTATGATATGAACTAGGCATGGTAGATAGGCAGGAACATAGCAAGGCCTGTTGGATCACAGTCCTCTATGTCCCATGGTTTCTATGTGGCTCAGTAAACATTTGTTTACTAACCATTTCTACTTATTCATCTTCCCAGGAATTGGGAAGTCCCAAATCCTTCTCCCTTCCTCTCCTTAATTCAGAATGACATAATACTTCATGCTGCCTCAATGTCTTTGGAATCTCGTGTCTGTGTGGACTGCTTGTACATATGAAATTATATTTGATTTTCTCCTGTTTACCAGGATCGTGTCAACTTGATTATTCATTCAGCTTGAAGGACCCTGAAGGGCATAAGAAATTCCACTTCCCTGACAATACCATACTAACAATAAGGGAATTAAGTGAAAATTTACATAATGAATTTTGAAAATCCTTTGCCTTAGCCTCCCCACCTGGCTCTAGGAATGCCAGCAATAAAGTATAATTTCCCTAGAAATTCTTCTGTGTAATTTACTTCTTTTTACTGTGTAAATAACTTCTGTGTAAGACTGGAACAGCTCAAAAAGAATGAGCCTAAAATAATGTACATCAATATCCCACATCAGTAAACTGAGGTTTCCACCACCATTTTAATGTCTCACTCATATCAGTGAGCAGGACAGCTAAGATGTGTGATAAAAGGCAAATATCAACAAAGTAACAGAAAAAAAAATCACCATAGAGAAAATAGACAATATTAATTAAAAAATTTAAAAATTGTTGCTATCTGCTCAAAAATATCAAAGAAGATACTAACTACAAGAATTGGAAACAGTATAAAATAAACATTCAGAAAACAATAGCAGAAAACAGGATAGCAGAAATGAATAATAAATTTGGAATATAAAGCTGATGAAATATCTCTGCCTCCCAAAGACAAGTGAAATAAAAAGGCGAAACTGATGGAAAATGAAGCAGAAGTAATTAAACAGTTCAATCTAAAAGTCTGTCACCCAAATAGTAGGAGTTCCAGAAATAAAGAACAAAGATAATTCAAGGGAGTAAATTATCAAGGAATTTTTTTTTTTATCTCAGAAACAAAACCAGGAGTTTTTAAATGGAAAGGACCTTCAAAGTTCTCAGTACATTGGTTTAATGACAAGCCCCCACAAAGGTACATCATCATCAAATTATATAACATGGAGAATAAAAAATAGTCCAGAATTTTCCAGAAAAAAAAAAGTAGACATCATACCAACAGTCAAAAATTGAACGGCACTGCACTTCTCAGAAGTTACACTGAAACATAAGACAACAGATTTATTTCTAGAATGTTCTTAAAAAATTATTTGTAATCTCCAATTCTTTTTCTTTTTTTTTT
>NC_043710.1:37158256-37163822 GCF_006229205.1 Suricata suricatta
TAGTCTCTTGATTTGTTCATTTTAGCCACTCTGACTGGGTGTAATCTCCAATTCTAAAGCCATCCAAACTACCAACTAAGTACAAAGGTAGAGTAGAAGCATTTTCAGACCTGCAACATTTGAACAATTTATCTTCCAGGCAATTTTTCTCAGGATGCCAATTAAATATCTTTTCTGTAAAAATAAGGATGTAATCCAAAAAAGAGCAAATGGCAGGATTCAGGAAACAGGAGATCCAATAAGAATGAGATGATGTAAAAAGGAGATCCAAAGAAAACAGCCATGTTAGAGAACTACCAGGATAGAATGGAGGCGGTCAAAAGACTTTGGAAAAACTCCCTTTATGTTAAAGTTATAAAATATAAAATGTGTGTCAATGTGTTGGGGAGGAGGATATTATTATTTAAGGAAAATTTGGGATTGAATCAATGTTGAATGAGTGAAAAACTGGGTAGATAAACAATACCAAAAATGAGGTAATAGTTAAATACAGATACAGAAAGGATTGTGTAATACAGGAGAACTAATGATAGCTAACTGTGTAGCTCATGCATAAATGTCATTTACATTGACATACTAAGGTAAACACTGAAAGCTGATCTAATCACTACCAAAGATGAGAGAAATGCAAACTGTCTGTGTGTCTGTGCATGCACTATGGGCGAAAAGTTGAGAAAGAGATGAATCTTTTGTCTTCCAAGGTGGTGGAAAGATAATGCCTAAAATGGAGAAACCAAGAAATGATAATATAAATATGTTATTATTAGAGATAGGGGGAAGAAAATGAAGTACTCTAGAGAGGAGGAATGGAATAGGAACAGAGGAAAGAACTGATTTTTTTTTTCATAAGCAGCCATGTAGAAGAACCATTTGACTTTTAAAATTCTGTGCATTAGGAAAGAACAGATAGTTCAGTAGACAAAACAGCAAAAGACTAGGTACTACATAAAGCAGTAAAACCAAATGGACAATAAGTATATAATACATGTTCAGCTATATTAGTCATCAGAGAAGTGCAAATTAAAACCATAATATTGGGTTGCCTGGGTGGCTCAGTTGGTTAAGTGTCTGACTCTTGGTTTCAGGTCATGATCTTATGGTTTGTCAGATCGAGTCCTGCCTTAGGCTCCAACACTGATAGCACAGAACCTGCTTGGGATTCTATCTCTCTCTGTCCCTCCCCTGCTCTCTCTGTCACCCTCTCTCAAAATAAGCAAATGAATAAGCAAAAAGGCCATAATATAGTATCACAACAGCAGTATGGCTGAAATAAAAAAGAGAGTCATTAAATACTGATAAAGTTATGGTATATTGGATGAAGGTGGGTCACTGACAACAATAATTTTCTTATATTCCTTGAGCTACACCATGATGACAGTGCTGTGTCTTTGGAGACTGCCACAACATTAAGTGATTCTTATTATCTACTGATTCAACAAATGTTCTGACCAACTGCTGTGTGCCAGGCACTGTGCTGGGTTCTGGAGACACAGTAGCAATAAGAACAAAAACCATCCCCTCATGGCGTTTATACTCTGGGTAGGCAGTCAGACCACACAAAAAGCACTATCATGCAGAAAATGATAAAGACTCTGAAGACAACAAGACAGTGACCAGGAGGAGGGAGGAGGGTCTGAGGAGACAACTCTTGAACAAATAATTACATGACATGAGGGAGCTGAAAATTCTAAGCAAACCAAAGATTATGGGAAACATGACTAGTATGCTCAGAAAATCAAGGAAACCACTGTGTGTGGAAAAGACGGCATGCAAGTGAAGCGGAGCACCGTGAATGAAGGGTGTGCCTCCTAGCCTGCCTCATGCTCATCTGTCGTGCTTTCTGCCACTTCCACCCTCGTGCATGTGCTAACGGCCAGTGATGAGATGGGCAGAGCCAGGTATTTGAAGTGGAGAATGATCGTGGGTAGACTTGGAACATGCTGACTTTGTGGCCCTGGCAGGACTTGGGGCATTGGGAGCTCCTGGACACTCAGGAGCTGAGTCAGTGCTGGAAATTCCGCAGCCATTGACCAAGAGCTGAGAGTTGAAGCCGTGACTGTGGTGCCCCCACTTCACCTGTGGGCTGTGATCCCCTCCCTTGTGGGCGTCTTGAGGAGCAGCTCCCTAGAAAGGGCAGCGAGGACAGGGGGAGGAGGAAGCGGTGGCAGGAAGAGGTCCCAGGAGACAGGAGCCCAGGGAAGAGAGTTTCAAGGACAGTGGTCGGAGAGCGGCTGACGTTAAGGTTAAGTTGATGAGGCTTTGCTCTCTGGGTGTTGGCCGACGCCTCCCGGGGAAAGGTGACTTGGGATGACGGAGCTCATGTGCGAAAGAGGACATACCGACAGGCAGTTTAAAGAACCACCTGTCCATTTTGAGAACTAAAACAGCACTGGTAGTTTTGAGGTCCCCCTGCCCACCCACATGCCTTTCCATGGCCCGCCGCCGCCTCGGCAGAGGAGCCAGCCTTCTGAGGTTTATGTGGATCATCCCCTCGATTTGCTCTCTAGCTTTTCAGACACAGCCGCCTGTTTACCCGGCGTCGGCGTCAGCAGTCCCCTGCCCCGCACGCAGCCTTCTGGGACGGGCTGTTTTCCCTCAGTGGTGTTTGGAGACTCGTCCATGCCGGCCCGTGTGCTGCGGTTACTTGTCACTGGGACACAACGTTCCCCTTAGGACTCGGCCGTGATTTATTTATTTATACATTTCACATTGCTGGGGTAATCTGGTCGTTCCCCGACTGGGGCAATGATGCGGAAATTGTGGTAGGAACACATCCTGGGGTCCTTCTGTGCAAGAATTTATCCCTAGAGGTCACGTGGCTCTTCAGAGAGCCTCTGGGGAAGGACGCTGCTGGCTAGAGACCGTGGAGGGTGAAGCATTACTTTTAAGGTAAAAAAAAAAAAAAAAAAGAAAACCCAAAAAAACTAGACTAGACCAAGATTATTTAATAATGTCCACTTGATTGCTTTGTTGAAAAAAGACTATAATCACTCCATAGTGAAAGAGAGGTTAAGGCCTGGTTTTTTTTAAACATTTATTTATTTACTTTTGAGAGAGAGAGAGAGAGAGAGAGAGAGAGAGAGAGAGAGAGAGAGAGAGAGAGGGAGGGAGGGAGGGAGGGAGGGAGAGGCGGAGCAAGAGAGAGACACAGAATGTGAAACAGACTCCAGGCTTCGAGCTGTCAGTGGAGAACCTGGTGTGGGGCTCGATCCCACGAATGGCGAGATCACAACCTGGGCTGAAGTCCACTGCTTAATCAACTGAGCTACCCAGGCACCCCAGTTAAGGCCTGTTTTTACATTCATCTAGATTAGAGATGTTGATATCATGCACAAGAGCAGTAGCTGTAGAGACGTGAAGTTCAGATTCTAGATATATTTTGGAGGCAACGCAGAGATTTAGATATGCCCTGAAAAAGAAAAGTCAAGGACGATTTCAAGATCTTGATCCAGGGAATGTGAAAGGCTAGATCCTGCCGTCAGCCAGAATGAGGAAGACCAGAGGAGGGGAAATGTGAGAGGGAGAAGCATCAGGGGTATTCTAGATTATTGCAGAGCCACAATAACCACTTTTTTCTAGGATTCTAAATTAATACCATATATTTGTGATCAACATGGAGGTCCGTGTGTTGCCAGAAGAGAGAACATTATCAACAGGAGCTCGGGGATTTGTAAAAAATAAATAGATAAAAGACGCATTTCACTGATCAGAAGTAGTTTGGAACAGGCAGGAGGTTAAGATGTATGTGAAGCAGGAGGTGATAAAGCTAGAGGGGAGGCAGAGAGCAGACTGGGGGGTCTTTATATATCACGCCTTGCAATCTGGCTTTATCTCACAAGCACGGAGAAGGTTCGGAAAGGTTTTCTTAGCAAGGCATTCCTTAACAAAATAAAATCACGATAAAACCTTTCAGTACCTCCTCAGTGCTTAGAAGATAAAGTGTCCCCTAGTGGACTCAATCTACTTGAGCTAAAATTGTGGCCACTCGGAAATAACATTAAGGTCTCTGTTAAACTGGATAATGCTTTAAAATCACATTAGCTCACCAAGCCAGAAACGGCTTATCTCTTCAACCATTGCCAGAATGAATGCATGCATTTTGATGTTTGATTCATCATATTTTGGACCCAAGTGGACATTTTCAGGCAACCACCTTTTCTAATCAGTGGATTCTATTAGAAGAGAGTGATGCAAATCGCAGGAGTTATATTCCTCCTCAGTCAGTCTATTGGTTTCAATTCGTCTTTTTCCACATGATCTATAGTGCAGTAGATAGTCTTAGATACAAGGAATTCTTAGATACTAATTGCTAAGGCAAGCTCGTAATTTCTGGGTTCCAGTTGGTCATATTTTCACAGACATTTGATTTCCTTTCTGGTTAGCCATTGTGCTTCAGGTTATGGTGGGGTTTGTATTCCCCAGGGCATAGGATTAAAGATGAGTATATGAACCAAACTCCTGACATTCACAGTTCAATAGTGTGAGCTTTCCTGGAGGGGGAGAGGGGAGCAAGAACTGCTTGTCAGAGAAATAGGAGTTATTTTCTGCCTTACTAACTAGACAAGGTAATACCTAATAGCTTTCATTTGTTTGATGAGGAATGTCAATCTATGAAAAATATGGCTCCCTTCACTGTGCTTTCTGGAAAGGTATTCTGACAAAGCTACTGGAAATACATAAAAATTTTGGCATTTCTGTCTTCTATCCTTAGGATGATATGCTTTAAATTAGGTGTCTTTTATTTATTTGTTTACAGTTTATTTATTTATTTTGAGAGCAAGTGTGAGCTAGCATGAGGGGCTGAGGGGGAGAAAGGTGAGAGGAAAGAAAGAAAATATCCCAAACAGACTCTGTACTGCTAGTGTAGACCCCAAAGCAGGGATTAAATTCACAAACCCTGAGATCAGAGCCTGAGCCGAAATGAAGAGTCAGACGCTTGACCCACTGGGCCACCCAGGCACCCTGCAATTAGGTATGTTTTAAATAAGATTTCAAATGGAGTTATCACAACTTGCAACTTACAAAATGAAAAGAGTGAACCGTGTTAAATTTAAGGACTTTGACTGTACTCATTCATTTATACATTTATCAAGCAAGTATTTACTGAACTCAAATGTAATAGGATATTTAAACTGGACTTCTCCCACATCAGAGTTTTGGCAGACGATAATATATTAAGGATTCCTACATTCTAAATCTAAGTGCTAGACTACCTTTACAAGACTTTCAAAACTTAGCTGTGCCTACATTAACCATGAGCCACCTTCCAGCTCTGTAAACAAAGGTCCAGAGATGTAGCAAGGGACTTTGACAAGGCCAAAAGTGAGGGTCTTGTTAGAGAAAGCTGCTTGGCGTGCTGCCAGCTCTAGGTCATTTTTGGGGGTGCATGTGGGGAGAGGGGTAAAAACTTTCTCTGACAACTCATCTAAGGGTGACAGGCTTCAAACACACCTAGAAATGTCCTCTGGATGGTGACGGACATAGCAACTTGTTGGGGCCCATCCAGCCAGAAGTGCTGTGTGGCCTTTGGGACCCTGCTTCTCCTACTTGAAAATGTGTGCACTTG